>NC_092754.1:79066471-79133971 GCF_047496795.1 Chiloscyllium punctatum | reverse complement strand
AGGGACACACACACACAGAGCAAGGGAGGGTCACACACACACACACACACACACACACACACACACACACAGCGAGGGAGGGACACACACACACAGCGAGGGAGCGACACACACACACACACACAGCGAGGGAGGGACACACATACACACACACACACACACAAACATACAGCGAGGGAGGGACACACACAGCGAGGGAGGGACACACACACAAACACAGTGAGGGAGGGACACACGCACACACACACACACACACACACAGAGCGAGGGAGGGACACACACACACACACACACACACACACCAAGGGAGGGACACACACACACACACACACAGCGAGGGAGGGACACACACACACAGCGAGGGAGGGACACACACACACAACGAGGGAGGGATACGCACACTCAGCGAGGGAGGGACACGCACACTCAGCGAGGGAGGGACACGCACACACAGCAAGGGATAGACACGCACACACAGCGAGGGATACACACGTACACACAGCGAGGGAGAGACACGCACACACAACGAGGGAGGGATACGCACACTCAGCGAGGGAGGGACACGCACACTCAGCGAGGGAGGGACACGCACACACAGCAAGGGATAGACACGCACACACAGCGAGGGATACACACGTACACACAGCGAGGGATAGACACGCACACACAGCGAGGGAGGGACAGGCACACACACAGCGAGGGAGGGACACGCACACACACAGCGAGGGAGGGACACGCACACACACAGCGAGGGAGAGACACGCACACACAGCGAGGGAGAGACACGCACACACAGCGAGGGATGGACACGCACACACAGCGAGGGAGGGACACGCACACTCAGCGAGGGAGGGACACGCACACACAGCGAGGGAGGGATACGCACACACAGCGAGGGAGGAACACGCACACAGTGAGGAATGCACACTCAGCGTGGGAGGGACACACATGCACACAGAGTGAGGGAGGGACACACACGCACACGCAGTGAGGGAGGGACACACACACACACAGTGAGGGAGGGACACACACACACACACACACATAGCGAGGGAGGGACACACACACACACACAGCGAGGGAGGGTCACACACACACACAGCGAGGCAGGGACATACACACACACACAGCGAGGGAGGGACACACACACACACACACACAACAAAAGAGGAATATGCACACAGACCAAGGGAGGGACACGCACACACACACACAGCGAGGGAGGGACACACACACACAGCGAGGGAGGGACACACACACACACACAGCGAGGCAGGGACACACACACACACACACACACAACAAAAGAGGAATATGCACACACACCAAGGGAGGGACACACACACACACACACACACACACATACACACACACACAGAGGGAGGGACACACACCCACAGCGAGGGAGGGACACACACACACAGAGCAAGGGAGGGGGACACACACACACACACAAACACAGCGAGGGAGGGTCACACACACACAGAGCGAGGGAGGGACACACACACACACACAGCAAGGGAGGGACACACAAACACAGAGCGAGAGAGGGACACACACACACACATACACACACACACACACACACAGCGAGGGAGGGACACACACAGCGAGGGAGGGACACACACACACAGTGAGGCGTCACGCACACAGCAAGTGACGGACGTGCACACACACAGCGAGGGAGGGACACACACGCACAAACACACTCACTCACGAGGGAGGGGCACGCACGCACACACACACACACACGAGGGAGGGACACGCACACACACATGAGGGAGGGACACGCACGCGCACACACACACACGAGGGAGGGACACGCACACACACACATGAGGGAGGGACACAAACACAGTGAGGCACACACACAGCGAGGGAGGGACACGCACACACACACATACACGAGGGAGGGACACGCACAAACACAGCGAGGGAGGGACACGCACAAACACAGCGAGGGAGGGACACGCACACACACAGCGAGGGAGGGACACGCACACACACAGCGAGGGAGGGACATGCACACACACAGCGAGGGAGGGACACGCGCACACTCAGCGAGGGAGTGACACACACACACACAGCGAGGGGGACACACACAGCGAGGGAGCGATATGCTCATATAGAGCGAGGGAGGGACACACTCGCAATCATTGAGGGGGGCACGCACACAGAGAGGGAGGGACACGCACACACAGCGAGGGAGGGACACGCACACACAGCGAGGGAGGGAACACACACACAGCGAGGGAGGGACACGCACGCACACAGCGAGGGAGGGACACGCACGCACACAGCGAGGGAGGGATACGCGCACACACAGCGAGGGAGAGACACGCACACACAACGAGGGAGGGATACGCACACTCAGCGAGGGAGGGACACGCACACTCAGCGAGGGAGGGACACGCACACACACAGCAAGGGATAGACACGCACACACAGCGAGGGATAGACACGCACACACAGCGAGGGAGGGACACGCACACACACAGCGAGGGAGGGACACGCACACACACAGCGAGGGAGGGACACGCACACACAGCGAGGGAGGGACACGCACACACACAGCGAGGGAGGGACACGCACACACACAGCGAGGGAGAGACACGCACACACAGCGAGGGAGGGACACACACACACACAGCGATGCAGGGACACACACACACACACACACAACAAAAGAGGAATATGCACACACACCAAGGGAGGGACACACACACACACACACACATACACACACACACAGAGGGAGGTACACACACCCACAGCGAGGGAGGGACACACACACACAGAGCAAGGGAGGGGGACACACACACACACACAAACTCAGCGAGGGAGGGTCACACACACACAGAGCGAGGGAGGGACACACACACACACACAGCAAGGGAGGGACACACAAACACAGAGCGAGGGAGGGACACACACACACACATACACACAGCGAGGGAGGGACACACACAGCGAGGGAGGGACACACACACACACAGTGAGGCGTCACGCACATAGCAAGTGACGGACATGCACACACACAGCGAGGGAGGGACACGCACGCACAAACACACTCACTCACGAGGGAGGGGCACGCACGCACACACACACACACACACGAGGGAGGGACACGCACACACACATGAGGGAGGGACACGCACGCGCACACACACACACGAGGGAGGGACACGCACACACACACACACATGAGGGAGGGACACAAACACAGTGAGGGACACACACAGTGAGGGAGGGACACGCACACACACAGCGAGGAAGGGACACGCACACACACACATACACGAGGGAGGGACACGCACAAACACAGCGAGGGAGGGACACGCACAAACACAGCGAGGGAGGGACACGCACACACACAGCGAGGGAGGGACACGCACACACACAGCGAGGGAGGGACACGCACACACACAGCGAGGGAGTGACACGCACACACACAGCGAGGGGGACACACACAGCGAGGGAGCGATATGCTCATATAGAGCGAGGGAGGGACACACTCGCAATCATTGAGGGGGGCACGCACACAGCGAGGGAGGGACACGCACACACAGCGAGGGAGGGACACGCACACACAGCGAGGGAGGGAACACACACACAGCGAGGGAGGGACACGCACGCACACAGCGAGGGAGGGACACGCACGCACACAGCGAGGGAGGGACACGCACGCACACAGCAAGGGAGGGATACGCGCACACAACGAGGGAGGGACACACACACACAACGAGGGAGGGATACGCACACTCAGCGAGGGAGGGACACGCACACTCAGCGAGGGAGGGACACGCACACACAGCAAGGGATAGACACGCACACACAGCGAGGGATAGACACGTACACACAGCGAGGGATAGACACGCACACACAGCGAGGGAGGGACACGCACACACACAGCGAGGGAGGGACACGCACACACACAGCGAGGGAGGGACACACACAGCGAGGGAGGGACACACACATACACACTCTCACACACACACACACACACACACAGTGAGGGGTCACGCACACAGCGAGGGAGGGACACGCACACACACAGTGAGGGAGGGACACACACACAGCGAGGGAGGGACACACACACACAGCGAGGAGGACACACACATACACACACACACACACACACACAGCGAGGGAGGGACACACACACACACAGCGAGGGAGGGACACATACACACACACAGCGAGGAAGGGACACACAAACACAGAGCGAGGGAGGGACACACACACAAACACACACACACAGTGAGGGGTCACGCACACAGCAAGGGACGGACATGCACGCACACAGCGAGGGAGGGACACGCACGCACGCACACACACTCACGAGGGAGGGGCACGCACGCACACACACACACACACACACACACGAGGGAGGGACACGAACACACACACGAGGGAGGGACACGCACGCGCACACACACACACGAGGGAGGGAACGAACACAGTGAGGGACACACACAGCGAGGGAGGGACACGAACGCACACAGCAAGGGAGGGACACGCACACACACAGTGAGGAAGGGACACGCACACCACGAGGGAGGGACACGCACACACACAGCGAGGGAGGGACACACACACATACACAGCGAGGGAGGGACACACACACAGCGAGGGAGGGACACGCACACACACAGCGAGGGGGGAAACGCACACACACAGCGAGGGAGGGACACGCACACACACAGCGAGGAAGGGACACGCACACACACAGCGAGGGAGGGACACGGACACACACAGCGAGGGAGGGACATGCACACACACAGCGAGAGAGGGACACGCACACACACAGCGAGGGGGACACACACAGCGAGGGAGCGATACGCTCATATAGAGCGAGGGAGGGACACACTCGCAATCATTGAGGGGGGCATGCACACAGCGAGGGAGGGATACGCGCACACAGCGAGGGAGGGACACGCACACACAGCGAGGGAGGGACACGCACACACAGCGAGGGAGGGAACGCACACACAGCGAGGGAGGGACACGCACGCACACAGCGAGGGAGGGACACGCACGCACACAGCGAGGGAGGGACACGCACACACACAGCGAGGGAGGGATACGCACACACACAGCGAGGGAGAGACACGCACACACAGCGAGGGAGGGACACGCACACACAGCGAGGGAGTGACACGCACACACAGCGAGGGAGGGACACGCACACACACAGCGAGGGAGGGACATGCACACACAGCGAGGGAGGGACACGCACGCACACGCAGTGAGGGAGGGACACACACACACACAGTGAGGGAGGGACACACACACACACACACACATAGCGAGGGAGGGACACACACACACACACAGCGAGGGAGGGTCACACACACACACAGCGAGGCAGGGACATACACACGCACACAGCGAGGGAGGGACACACACACACACACACACAACAAAAGAGGAATATGCACACAGACCAAGGGAGGGACACGCACACACACACACAGCGAGGGAGGGACACACACACACAGCGAGGGAGGGACACACACACACACACAGCGAGGCAGGGACACACACACACACACACACACAACAAAAGAGGAATATGCACACACACCAAGGGAGGGACACACACACACACACACACACACACATACACACACACACAGAGGGAGGGACACACACCCACAGCGAGGGAGGGACACACACACACAGAGCAAGGGAGGGGGACACACACACACACACAAACACAGCGAGGGAGGGTCACACACACACAGAGCGAGGGAGGGACACACACACACACACAGCAAGGGAGGGACACACAAACACAGAGCGAGAGAGGGACACACACACACACATACACACACACACACACACACAGCGAGGGAGGGACACACACAGCGAGGGAGGGACACACACACACAGTGAGGCGTCACGCACACAGCAAGTGACGGACATGCACACACACAGCGAGGGAGGGACCCACACGCACAAACACACTCACTCACGAGGGAGGGGCACGCACGCACACACACACACACACGAGGGAGGGACACGCACACACACATGAGGGAGGGACACGCACGCGCACACACACACACGAGGGAGGGACACGCACACACACACATGAGGGAGGGACACAAACACAGTGAGGCACACACACAGCGAGGGAGGGACACGCACACACACACATACACGAGGGAGGGACACGCACAAACACAGCGAGGGAGGGACACGCACAAACACAGCGAGGGAGGGACACGCACACACACAGCGAGGGAGGGACACGCACACACACAGCGAGGGAGGGACATGCACACACACAGCGAGGGAGGGACACGCGCACACTCAGCGAGGGAGTGACACACACACACACAGCGAGGGGGACACACACAGCGAGGGAGCGATATGCTCATATAGAGCGAGGGAGGGACACACTCGCAATCATTGAGGGGGGCACGCACACAGAGAGGGAGGGACACGCACACACAGCGAGGGAGGGACACGCACACACAGCGAGGGAGGGAACACACACACAGCGAGGGAGGGACACGCACGCACACAGCGAGGGAGGGACACGCACGCACACAGCGAGGGAGGGATACGCGCACACACAGCGAGGGAGAGACACGCACACACAACGAGGGAGGGATACGCACACTCAGCGAGGGAGGGACACGCACACTCAGCGAGGGAGGGACACGCACACACACAGCAAGGGATAGACACGCACACACAGCGAGGGATAGACACGCACACACAGCGAGGGAGGGACACGCACACACACAGCGAGGGAGGGACACGCACACACACAGCGAGGGAGGGACACGCACACACAGCGAGGGAGGGACACGCACACACACAGCGAGGGAGGGACACGCACACACACAGCGAGGGAGAGACACGCACACACAGCGAGGGAGGGACACACACACACACAGCGATGCAGGGACACACACACACACACACACAACAAAAGAGGAATATGCACACACACCAAGGGAGGGACACACACACACACACACACACACACACACACACAGAGGGAGGTACACACACCCACAGCGAGGGAGGGACACACACACACAGAGCAAGGGAGGGGGACACACACACACACACAAACTCAGCGAGGGAGGGTCACACACACACAGAGCGAGGGAGGGACACACACACACACACAGCAAGGGAGGGACACACAAACACAGAGCGAGGGAGGGACACACACACACACATACACACAGCGAGGGAGGGACACACACAGCGAGGGAGGGACACACACACACACAGTGAGGCGTCACGCACATAGCAAGTGACGGACATGCACACACACAGCGAGGGAGGGACACGCACGCACAAACACACTCACTCACGAGGGAGGGGCACGCACGCACACACACACACACACACGAGGGAGGGACACGCACACACACATGAGGGAGGGACACGCACGCGCACACACACACACGAGGGAGGGACACGCACACACACACACACATGAGGGAGGGACACAAACACAGTGAGGGACACACACAGTGAGGGAGGGACACGCACACACACAGCGAGGAAGGGACACGCACACACACACATACACGAGGGAGGGACACGCACAAACACAGCGAGGGAGGGACACGCACAAACACAGCGAGGGAGGGACACGCACACACACAGCGAGGGAGGGACACGCACACACACAGCGAGGGAGGGACACGCACACACACAGCGAGGGAGTGACACGCACACACACAGCGAGGGGGACACACACAGCGAGGGAGCGATATGCTCATATAGAGCGAGGGAGGGACACACTCGCAATCATTGAGGGGGGCACGCACACAGCGAGGGAGGGACACGCACACACAGCGAGGGAGGGACACGCACACACAGCGAGGGAGGGAACACACACACAGCGAGGGAGGGACACGCACGCACACAGCGAGGGAGGGACACGCACGCACACAGCGAGGGAGGGACACGCACGCACACAGCAAGGGAGGGATACGCGCACACAACGAGGGAGGGACACACACACACAACGAGGGAGGGATACGCACACTCAGCGAGGGAGGGACACGCACACTCAGCGAGGGAGGGACACGCACACACAGCAAGGGATAGACACGCACACACAGCGAGGGATAGACACGTACACACAGCGAGGGATAGACACGCACACACAGCGAGGGAGGGACACGCACACACACAGCGAGGGAGGGACACGCACACACACAGCGAGGGAGGGACACACACAGCGAGGGAGGGACACACACATACACACTCTCACACACACACACACACACACACAGTGAGGGGTCACGCACACAGCGAGGGAGGGACACGCACACACACAGTGAGGGAGGGACACACACACAGCGAGGGAGGGACACACACACACAGCGAGGAGGACACACACATACACACACACACACACACACACAGCGAGGGAGGGACACACACACACACAGCGAGGGAGGGACACATACACACACACAGCGAGGAAGGGACACACAAACACAGAGCGAGGGAGGGACACACACACAAACACACACACACAGTGAGGGGTCACGCACACAGCAAGGGACGGACATGCACGCACACAGCGAGGGAGGGACACGCACGCACGCACACACACTCACGAGGGAGGGGCACGCACGCACACACACACACACACACACACACACGAGGGAGGGACACGAACACACACACGAGGGAGGGACACGCACGCGCACACACACACACGAGGGAGGGAACGAACACAGTGAGGGACACACACAGCGAGGGAGGGACACGAACGCACACAGCAAGGGAGGGACACGCACACACACAGTGAGGAAGGGACACGCACACCACGAGGGAGGGACACGCACACACACAGCGAGGGAGGGACACACACACATACACAGCGAGGGAGGGACACACACACAGCGAGGGAGGGACACGCACACACACAGCGAGGGGGGAAACGCACACACACAGCGAGGGAGGGACACGCACACACACAGCGAGGAAGGGACACGCACACACACAGCGAGGGAGGGACACGGACACACACAGCGAGGGAGGGACATGCACACACACAGCGAGAGAGGGACACGCACACACACAGCGAGGGGGACACACACAGCGAGGGAGCGATACGCTCATATAGAGCGAGGGAGGGACACACTCGCAATCATTGAGGGGGGCATGCACACAGCGAGGGAGGGATACGCGCACACAGCGAGGGAGGGACACGCACACACAGCGAGGGAGGGACACGCACACACAGCGAGGGAGGGAACGCACACACAGCGAGGGAGGGACACGCACGCACACAGCGAGGGAGGGACACGCACGCACACAGCGAGGGAGGGACACGCACACACACAGCGAGGGAGGGATACGCACACACACAGCGAGGGAGAGACACGCACACACAGCGAGGGAGGGACACGCACACACAGCGAGGGAGTGACACGCACACACAGCGAGGGAGGGACATGCACACACAGCGAGGGAGGGACACGCACATACACAGCGAGGGAGGGACACTCACATACACAGCGAGGGAGGGACACGCACACACACAGCGAGGAGGGACACGCACACACAGCGAGGGAGGGACACGCACACACAGTGAGGGAGGGACACGCACACACACAGCGAGGGATGAACACGCACACAGTGAGGGACGCACACTCAGCGAGGGAGGGACACACATGCACACAGAGCGAGGGAGGGACACACACACACACACACACACACACACACACAGTGAGGGAGGGACACACACACACACAAACACAGTGAGGGAGGGACACACACACACACACACAGCGAGGGAGGGACACACACACACACACACACACACACAGCGAGGGAGGGAAACACACACACACACACACACACACACACAGCGAGGGAGGGACACACACACACACACACACACACACACAGCGAGGGAGGGACACACACACACACAGCGAGGCTGGGACACACACACACAACAAAAGAGGAATATGCACACACACCAAGGGAGGGACACGCGCACACTCAAACACACACAGCGAGGGAGGGACACACACACACAGCGAGGGAGGGACACGCACACACACACACACAGCGAGGGAGGAACACGCACACACAGCGAGGGAGGGACACACACACACAGCGAGGGAGGGACACGCACACACACAGCGAGCGAGGGACACGCACACACAGCGAGGGAGGGACACGCACACACAGAGCGAGGGAGGGACACGCACACACAGCGAGGGAAGGACACACACACACACACAGTGAGGGAGGGGGACACACACACACAGTGAGGGAGGGACACACACACACACACACAGCGAGGGAGGGACACACACACACACACACAGCGAGTGAGGGTAACACACACACACACACACACACACCAAGGGAGGGACACGCACGCACTCAACACACACACAGCGAGGGAGGGACACACACACACACACCAAGGGAGGGACACGCACACACACACACAGCGAGGGAGGGACACGCACACACAGCGAGGGAAGGACACACACACACACACACACACACACACAGAGTGAGGGAGGGACACACACACACACAGTGAGGGAGGGACACACACACACACACACAGCGAGGGAGGGACACGCACACACACAGCGAGGGAGAGAAACGCACACACACAGCGAGGGAGGGACACGCACGCACACAGCGAGGGAGGGACACGCACGCACACAGCGAGGGAGGGACAGACACACACACACCGCGAGGGAGGGACACGCACACACACAGTGAGGGAGAGACACGCACACACAACGAGGGAGGGACACGCACACACAGCGAGGGATAGACACGCACACACAGCGAGGGAGGGACACGCACACACAGCGAGGGAGGGACACGCACACACACAGCGAGGGAGGGACACGCACACACACAGCGAGGGAGGGACACGCACACACAGCGAGGGAGGGACACGCACACACACAGCGAGGGAGAGAAACGCACACACACAGCGAGGGAGGGACACGCACACACAGCGAGGGAGGGACACGCACACATACAGCGAGGGAGGGACACTCAAACACACAGCGAGGGAGGGACACGCAAACACACAGCGAGGAGGGACACACACACACAGCGAGGAGGGACACGCACACACAGCGAGGGAGGGACACGCACACACACAGCGAGGGAGGAACACGCACACAGTGAGGGACGCACACACAGCGAGGGAGGGACACACACACACACACACACACACACACACACACACACACACACACACAGCGAGGGAGGGACACACAAACACACACACACACAGCGAGGGAGGGACACACACACAGCGAGGGAGGGACACACACACACACACACACACACACACACACCCACACACAGCGAGGGAGGGACACACACACACAACAAAAGAGGAATATGCACACACACCAAGGGAGGGACACACACACACACACACACACACACACACACAGCGAGGAAGGGACACGCACACACACACACACAGCGAGGGAGGGACACGCACACACAGCGAGGGAGGGACACGCACACACACAGCGAGGGAGGAACACGCACACAGTGAGGGACGCACACACAGCGAGGGAGGGACACACACACACACACACAGTTAGGGAGGAAAACACACACACACACACACAAACACACACACACACACACAGCGAGGGAGGGACACACACACACACACACACACACAGTGAGGGAGGGACACACACACAGCGAGGCAGGGACACACACACACACCCACACACAGCGAGGGAGGGACACACATACACAATAAAAGAGGAATATGCACACACACCAAGGGAGGGACACACACACACACACACACACACAGCGAGGGAGGGACACACACACACACAGCGAGGGAGGGACACACACACACACACACACACACAGCGAGGGAGGGACACACAAACACACACACAGTGAGGGGTCACGCACACAGCAAGGGACGGACATGCACGCACAGAGCGAGGGAGGGACACGCACGCACACACACACACTCACGAGGGAGGGGCACGCACGCACACACACACACACACACACATACACACGAGGGAGGGACACGCACACACACACGAGGGAGGGACACGAACACAGTGAGGGACACACAGCGAGGGAGGGACACGCACGCACACACACACACACGAGGGAGGGACACGCACACACACACGAGGGAGGGACACGCACACACACACACACGAGGGAGGGACACGAACACAGTCAGGGACACACACAGCGAGGGAGGGACACGCACGCACACAGCGAGGGAGGGACACGCACACACACAGCGAGGGGGAACACGCACACACACAGCGAGGGAGGGACACGCACACACACAGCGAGGGAGGGACACACACACAGCGAGGGAGGGACACACACACACACAGCGAGGGAGTGACACGCACACACACAGCGAGGGGGACACACACAGTGAGGGAGCGATACGCTCATATAGAGCGAGGGAGGGACACACTCGCAATCATTGAGGGGGGCACGCACACAGCGAGGGAGGGACACGCACACACAGCGAGGGAGGGACACGCACACACAGCGAGGGAGGGACACACACACACACACACACACACAGCGAGGGAGGGACACGCACACACACAGCGAGGGAGAGAAACGCACACACACAGCGAGGGAGAGAAACGCACGCACACAGCGAGGGAGGGACACGCACGCACACAGCGAGGGAGGGACAGACACACACACACCGCGAGGGAGGGACACGCACACACACAGTGAGGGAGAGACACGCACACACAACGAGGGAGGGACACGCACACACAGCGAGGGAGTGACACGCACACACAGCGAGGGAGTGACACGCACACACAGCGAGGGAGGGACACGCACACACAGCGAGGGAGGGACACGCACACACACAGCGAGGGAGGGACATGCACACACAGCGAGGGAGGGACACGCACATACACAGCGAGGGAGGACACTCACACACACAGCGAGGGAGGGACACGCACACACACAGCGAGGAGGGACACGCACACACAGCGAGGGAGGGACACGCACACACAGCGAGGGAGGGACACACACACACACACACACACACACACACACACACACAGTGAGGGAGGGACACACACACACACACAGCGAGGGAGGGACACGCACACACACAGCGAGGGAGAGAAACGCACACACACAGCGAGTGAGGGAAACACACACACACACACACACACAGCGAGGGAGGGACACACACACACACACAGCGAGGGAGGGACACACACACACACAGCGAGGCAGGGACACACACACACACAGCGAGGCAGGGACACACACACACAACAAAAGAGGAATATGCACACACACCAAGGGAGGGACACGCACACACTCAAACACACACAGCGAGGGAGGGACACACACACACAGCGAGGGAGGGACACGCACACACACACACACAGCGAGGGAGGAACACGCACACACAGCGAGGGAGGGACACGCACACACACAGCGAGCGAGGGACACGCACACACAGCGAGGGAGGGACAAGCACACACAGAGCGAGGGAGGGACACGCACACACAGTGAGGGAAGGACACACACACACACACACACACACACACACACAGTGAGGGAGGGACACGCACACACACACACAGCGAGGGAGGGACACGCACACACACAGCGAGGGAGAGAAACGCACACACACAGCGAGGGAGGGACACGCACGCACACAGCGAGGGAGGGACACGCACGCACACAGCGAGGGAGGGACAGACACACACACACCGCGAGGGAGGGACACGCACACACACAGTGAGGGAGAGACACGCACACACAACGAGGGAGGGACACGCACACACAGCGAGGGATAGACACGCACACACAGCGAGGGAGGGACACGCACACACAGCGAGGGAGGGACACGCACACACACAGCGAGGGAGGGACACGCACACACACAGCGAGGGAGGGACACGCACACACAGCGAGGGAGGGACACGCACACACACAGCGAGGGAGAGAAACGCACACACACAGCGAGGGAGGGACACGCACACACAGCGAGGGAGGGACACGAACACACAGCGAGGGAGGGACACGCACACATACAGCGAGGGAGGGACACTCAAACACACAGCGAGGGAGGGACACGCACACACACAGCGAGGAGGGACACACACACACAGCGAGGAGGGACACGCACACACAGCGAGGGAGGGACACGCACACACACAGCGAGGGAGGGACACACAAACACAGAGCGAGGGAGGGACACACACACAAACACACACACACAGTGAGGGGTCACGCACACAGCAAGGGACGGACATGCACGCACACAGCGAGGGAGGGACACGCACGCACACACACACACTCACGAGGGAGGGGCACGCACGCACACACACACACACACACACACGAGGGAGGGACACGAACACACACACGAGGGAGGGACACGCACGCGCACACACACACACGAGGGAGGGAACGAACACAGTGAGGGACACACACAGCGAGGGAGGGACACGCACACACACAGCGAGGAAGGGACACGCACACACACAGCGAGGAAGGGACACGCACACCACGAGGGAGGGACACGCACACACACAGCGAGGGAGGGACACGCACACACACAGCGAGGGAGGGACACACACACATACACAGCGAGGGAGGGACACACACACAGCGAGGGAGGGACACGCACGCACACAGCGAGGGGGGACACGCAAACACACAGCGAGGGAGGGACACGCACACACACAGCGAGGGAGGGACACGCACACACACAGCGAGGGAGGGACACGCACACACACAGCGAGGGAGGGACATGCACACACACAGCGAGAGAGGGACACGCACACACACAGCGAGGGAGTGACACGCACACACACAGCGAGGGGGACACACACAGCGAGGGAGCGATACGCTCATATAGAGCGAGGGAGGGACACACTCGCAATCATTGAGGGGGGCACGCACACAGCGAGGGAGGGACACGCACACACAGCGAGGGAGGGAACGCACACACAGCGAGGGAGGGACACGCACGCACACAGCGAGGGAGGGACACGCACACACACAGCGAGGGAGGGATACGCACACACACAGCGAGGGAGAGACACGCACACACAGCGAGGGAGGGACACGCACACACAGCGAGGGAGTGACACGCACACACAGCGAGGGAGGGACACGCACACACACAGCGAGGGAGGGACATGCACACACAGCGAGGGAGGGAACGCACACACAGCGAGGGAGGGACACGCACGCACACAGCGAGGGAGGTACACGCACGCACACACACACACTCACGAGGGAGGGGCACGCACGCACACACACACACACACACACACACGAGGGAGGGACACGAACACACACACGAGGGAGGGACACGCACGCGCACACACACACACGAGGGAGGGAACGAACACAGTGAGGGACACACACAGCGAGGGAGGGACACGCACACACACAGCGAGGAAGGGACACGCACACACACAGCGAGGAAGGGACACGCACACCACGAGGGAGGGACACGCACACACACAGCGAGGGAGGGACACGCACACACACAGCGAGGGAGGGACACACACACATACACAGCGAGGGAGGGACACACACACAGCGAGGGAGGGACACGCACGCACACAGCGAGGGGGGACACGCAAACACACAGCGAGGGAGGGACACGCACACACACAGCGAGGGAGGGACACGCACACACACAGCGAGGGAGGGACACGCACACACACAGCGAGGGAGGGACATGCACACACACAGCGAGAGAGGGACACGCACACACACAGCGAGGGAGTGACACGCACACACACAGCGAGGGGGACACACACAGCGAGGGAGCGATACGCTCATATAGAGCGAGGGAGGGACACACTCGCAATCATTGAGGGGGGCACGCACACAGCGAGGGAGGGACACGCACACACAGCGAGGGAGGGAACGCACACACAGCGAGGGAGGGACACGCACGCACACAGCGAGGGAGGGACACGCACACACACAGCGAGGGAGGGATACGCACACACACAGCGAGGGAGAGACACGCACACACAGCGAGGGAGGGACACGCACACACAGCGAGGGAGTGACACGCACACACAGCGAGGGAGGGACACGCACACACACAGCGAGGGAGGGACATGCACACACAGCGAGGGAGGGAACGCACACACAGCGAGGGAGGGACACGCACGCACACAGCGAGGGAGGTACACGCACACACACAGCGAGGGAGGGATACGCACACACACAGCGAGGGAGAGACACGCACACACAGCGAGGGAGGGACACGCACACACAGCGAGGGAGTGACACGCACACACAGCGAGGGAGGGACACGCACACACACAGCGAGGGAGGGACATGCACACACAGCGAGGGAGGGACACGCACATACACAGCGAGGGAGGGACACTCACACACACAGCGAGGAGGGACACGCACACACACAGCGAGGAGGGACACGCACACACAGCGAGGGAGGGACACGCACACACAGCGAGGGAGGGACACGCACACACACAGCGAGGTATGAACACGCACACAGTGAGGGACGCACACTCAGCGAGGGAGGGACACACATGCACACAGAGCAAGGGAGGGACACACACACACACACACACACAGTGAGGGAGGGACACACACACACACAAACACAGTGAGGGAGGGACACACACACACACACACACACAGCGAGGGAGGGACACACACACACACACACACACACACAGCGAGGGAGGGAAACACACACACACACACACACAGCGAACAGCGAGGGTGGGACACACACACACACAGCGAGGCAGGGACACACACACACAACAAAAGAGGAATATGCACACACACCAAGGGAGGGACACGCGCACACTCAAACACACACAGCGAGGGAGGGACACACACACACAGCGAGGGAGGGACACGCACACACACACACACAGCGAGGGAGGAACACGCACACACAGCGAGGGAGGGACACACACACACACAGCGAGCGAGGGACACGCACACACAGCGAGGGAGGGACACGCACACACAGAGCGAGGGAGGGACACGCACACACAGCGAGGGAAGGACACACACACACACACAGTGAGGGAGGGAGACACACACACACAGTGAGGGAGGGACACACACACACACACACACACACACAGCGAGGGAGGGACACACACACACACACACAGCGAGTGAGGGTAACACACACACACACACACACACACACACACACAGCGAGGGAGGGACACACACACACACAGCGAGGCAGGGACACACACACACAGCGAGAGAGGGACACACACACACAACAAAAGAGGAATATGCACACACACCAAGGGAGGGACACACACGCACTCAACACACACACAGCGAGGGAGGGACACACACACACAGCGAGGGAGGGACACGCACACACAGCGAGGGAGGGACACACACACACAGCGAGCGAGGGACACGCACACACACGGCGAGCGAGGGACACGCACACACAGCGAGGGAGGGACACGCACACACAGCGAGGGAGGGACACGCACACACAGCAAGGGAGGGACACACACACACACAGCGAGGGAGGGACACGCACACACAGCGAGGGAGGGACACGCACACACAGAGCGAGGGAGGGACACGCACACACAGCGAGGGAAGGACACACACACACACACAGTGAGGGAGGGAGACACACACACACAGTGAGGGAGGGACACACACACACACACACACAGCGAGGGAGGGACACACACACACACACACAGCGAGTGAGGGTAACACACACACACACACACACACACACACACACACACACACAGTTAGGGAGGAAAACACACACACACAGTGAGGGAGGGACACACACACACACAAACACACACACACACACAGCGGGGGAGGGACACGAACACACAGCGAGGGAGGGACACACACACACACACACACACACACACAGTTAGGGAGGAAAACACACACACACACACAGTGAGGGAGGGACACACACACACACAAACACACACACACACACAGCGAGGGAGGGACACACACACACACACACAGTGAGGGAGGGACACACACACAGCGAGGCAGGGACACACACACACACCCACACACAGCGAGGGAGGGACACACATACACAATAAAAGAGGAATATGCACACACACCAAGGGAGGGACACACACACACACACACACACACACACAGCGAGGGAGGGACACGCACACACACAGCGAGGGAGGGACACACACACACACAGCGAGGGAGGGACACACACACACACACACACACACACAGCGAGGGAGGGACACACAAACACACACACAGTGAGGGGTCACGCACACAGCAAGGGACGGACATGCACGCACACAGCGAGGGAGGGACACGCACGCACACACACACACTCACGAGGGAGGGACACGCACGCACACACACACACACACACATACACACGAGGGAGGGACACGCACACACACACGAGGGAGGGACACGAACACAGTGAGGGACACACAGCGAGGGAGGGACACGCACGCACACACACACACACACACGAGGGAGGGACACGCACACACACACGAGGGAGGGACACGCAGGCGCACACACACACACGAGGGAGGGACACGCACACACACACACACGAGGGAGGGACACGAACACAGTGAGGGACACACACAGCGAGGGAGGGACACGCACGCACACAGCGAGGGAGGGACACGCACACACACAGCGAGGGGGAACACGCACACACACAGCGAGGGAGGGACACGCACACACACAGCGAGGGAGGGACACACACACACACAGCGAGGGAGGGACACACACACACACACACACAGCGAGGGAGGGACACACAAACACACACACAGTGAGGGGTCACGCACACAGCAAGGGACGGACATGCACGCACACAGCGAGGGAGGGACACGCACGCACACACACACACTCACGAGGGAGGGGCACGCACGCACACACACACACACACACATACACACGAGGGAGGGACACGCACACACACACGAGGGAGGGACACGAACACAGTGAGGGACACACAGCGAGGGAGGGACACGCACGCACACACACACACACACGAGGGAGGGACACGCACACACACACGAGGGAGGGACACGCAGGCGCACACACACACACGAGGGAGGGACACGCACACACACACACACGAGGGAGGGACACGAACACAGTGAGGGAAACACACAGCGAGGGAGGGACACGCACGCACACAGCGAGGGAGGGACACGCACACACACAGCGAGGGGGAACACGCACACACACAGCGAGGGAGGGACACGCACACACACAGCGAGGGAGGGACACACACACAGCGAGGGAGGGACACACACACAGCGAGGGAGGGACACACACACACACAGCGAGGGAGGGAAATGCACACACATAGCGAGAGAGGGACACGCACACACACAGCGAGGGAGTGACACGCACACACACAGCGAGGGGGACACACACAGCGAGGGAGGGACACACACACACACAGCGAGGGGGACACACACAGCGAGGGAGCGATACGCTCATATAGAGCGAGGGAGGGACACACTCGCAATCATTGAGGGGGGCACGCACACAGCGAG
Organism: Chiloscyllium punctatum; assembly: GCF_047496795.1. Taxonomy (NCBI): domain Eukaryota; kingdom Metazoa; phylum Chordata; class Chondrichthyes; order Orectolobiformes; family Hemiscylliidae; genus Chiloscyllium; species Chiloscyllium punctatum. The sequence goes on along the minus strand of NC_092754.1, from coordinate 79,114,412 downwards.
GGAGGGACACGCACACACAGCGAGAGAGGGACACGCACACACAGCGAGGGAGGGACACGCACACACACAGCGAGGGAGGGACACGCACACACACAGCGAGGGAGGGATACGCACACACACAGCGAGGGAGTGACACGCACACACAGCGAGGGAGTGACACGCACACACAGCGAGGGAGGGACACGCACACACAGCGAGGGAGTGACACGCACACACACAGGGAGGGAGGGACATGCACACACAGCGAGGGAGGGACACGCACACACAGAGCGAGGGAGAGACACGCACACACAGCGAGAGAGGGACACGCACACACAGCGAGAGAGGGACACGCACACACAGCGAGAGAGGGACACGCACACACAGCGAGGGAGGGACACGCACACACACAGCGAGGGAGGGACACGCACACACACAGCGAGGAGGGACACGCACACACAGCGAGGGAGGGACACGCACGCACACAGCGAGGGAGGGACACGCACACACACAGCGAGGGAGGGATACGCACACACACAGCGAGGGAGAGACACGCACACACAGCGAGGGAGGGACACGCACACACAGCGAGGGAGTGACACGCACACACAGCAAGGGAGGGACACGCACACATACAGCGAGGGAGGGACATGCACACACAGCGAGGGAGGGACACGCACATACACAGCGAGGGAGGGACACTCACACACACAGCGAGGAGGGACACGCACACACACAGCGAGGAGGGACACGCACACACAGCGAGGGAGGGACACGCACACACAGCGAGGGAGGGACACGCACACACACAGCGAGGGATGAACACGCACACAGTGAGGGACGCACACTCAGCGAGGGAGGGACACACATGCACACAGAGCAAGGGAGGGACACACACACACACACACACACACAGTGAGGGAGGGACACACACACACACAAACACAGTGAGGGAGGGACACACACACACACACAGCGAGGGAGGGACACACACACACACACACACACAGCGAGGGAGGGAAACACACACACACACACACACACACATACAGCGAGGAAGGGACACACACACACACACACACACACACACACACACACACACACACACACACACACAGCGAGGGAGGGACACACACACACACAGCGAGGCAGGGACACACACACACAACAATAGAGGAATATGCACACACACCAAGGGAGGGACACGCGCACACTCAAACACACACAGCGAGGGAGGGACACACACACACAGCGAGGGAGGGACACGCACACACACACACACAGCGAGGGAGGAACACGCACACACAGCGAGGGAGGGACACACACACACAGCGAGGGAGGGACACGCACACACACAGCGAGCGAGGGACACGCACACACAGCGAGGGAGGGACACGCACACACAGAGCGAGGGAGGGACACGCACACACAGCGAGGGAAGGACACACACACACACACAGTGAGGGAGGGAGACACACACACACAGTGAGGGAGGGACACACACACACACACACACAGCGAGGGAGGGACACACACACACACACACAGCGAGTGAGGGTAACACACACACACACACACACACACAGCGAGGGAGGGACACACACACACACAGCGAGGCAGGGACACACACACACAGCGAGAGAGGGACACACACACACAACAAAAGAGGAATATGCACACACACCAAGGGAGGGACACGCACGCACTCAACACACACACAGCGAGGGAGGGACACACACACACAGCGAGGGAGGGACACGCACACACAGCGAGGGAGGGACACACACACACAGCGAGCGAGGGACACACACACACAGCGAGCGAGGGACACGCACACACACGGCGAGCGAGGGACACGCACACACAGCGAGGGAGGGACACGCACACACAGCGAGGGAGGGACACGCACACACAGCGAGGGAGGGACACACACACACACAGCGAGGGAGGGACACGCACACACAGCGAGGGAGGGACACGCACACACAGAGCGAGGGAGGGATACGCACACACAGCGAGGGAAGGACACACACACACACAGTGAGGGAGGGAGACACACACACACAGTGAGGGAGGGACACACACACACAAACACACAGCGAGGGAGGGACACACACACACACACACAGCGAGTGAGGGTAACACACACACACACACACACACAGTTAGGGAGGAAAACACACACACACACACACAGTGAGGGAGGGACACACACACACACAAACACACACACACACACAGCGGGGGAGGGACACGAACACACAGTGAGGGAGGTACACACACACACACACACACACACACACACACAGTTAGGGAGGAAAACACACACACACACACAGTGAGGGAGGGACACACACACACACAAACACACACACACACACAGCGAGGGAGGGACACACACACACACACACACACACAGCGAGGGAGGGACACACACACAGCGAGGCAGGGACACACACACACACCCACACACAGCGAGGGAGGGACACACATACACAATAAAAGAGGAATATGCACACACACCAAGGGAGGGACACACACACACACACACACACACACACACACACACAGCGAGGGAGGGACACGCACACACACAGCGAGGGAGGGACACACACACACACAGCGAGGGAGGGACACACACACACACACACACACACAGCGAGGGAGGGACACACACACACACCCACACACAGCGAGGGAGGGACACACATACACAATAAAAGAGGAATATGCACACACACCAAGGGAGGGACACACACACACACACACACACACACACACACACACAGCGAGGGAGGGACACGCACATACACAGCGAGGGAGGGACACTCACACACACAGCGAGGAGGGACACGCACACACAGCGAGGGAGGGACACGCACACACAGCGAGGGAGGGACACGCACACACACAGCGAGGGATGAACACGCACACAGTGAGGGACGCACACTCAGCGAGGGAGGGACACACATGCACACAGAGCAAGGGAGGGACACACACACACACACACACACACAGTGAGGGAGGGACACACACACACACAAACACAGTGAGGGAGGGACACACACACACACACAGCGAGGGAGGGACACACAAACACACACACAGTGAGGGGTCACGCACACAGCAAGGGACGGACATGCACGCACAGAGCGAGGGAGGGACACGCACGCACACACACACACTCACGAGGGAGGGGCACGCACGCACACACACACACACACACACATACACACGAGGGAGGGACACGCACACACACACGAGGGAGGGACACGAACACAGTGAGGGACACACAGCGAGGGAGGGACACGCACGCACACACACACACACGAGGGAGGGACACGCACACACACACGAGGGAGGGACACGCACACACACACACACGAGGGAGGGACACGAACACAGTCAGGGACACACACAGCGAGGGAGGGACACGCACGCACACAGCGAGGGAGGGACACGCACACACACAGCGAGGGGGAACACGCACACACACAGCGAGGGAGGGACACGCACACACACAGCGAGGGAGGGACACACACACAGCGAGGGAGGGACACACACACACACAGCGAGGGAGTGACACGCACACACACAGCGAGGGGGACACACACAGTGAGGGAGCGATACGCTCATATAGAGCGAGGGAGGGACACACTCGCAATCATTGAGGGGGGCACGCACACAGCGAGGGAGGGACACGCACACACAGCGAGGGAGGGACACGCACACACAGCGAGGGAGGGACACACACACACACACACACACAGCGAGGGAGGGACACGCACACACACAGCGAGGGAGAGAAACGCACACACACAGCGAGGGAGAGAAACGCACGCACACAGCGAGGGAGGGACACGCACGCACACAGCGAGGGAGGGACAGACACACACACACCGCGAGGGAGGGACACGCACACACACAGTGAGGGAGAGACACGCACACACAACGAGGGAGGGACACGCACACACAGCGAGGGAGTGACACGCACACACAGCGAGGGAGTGACACGCACACACAGCGAGGGAGGGACACGCACACACAGCGAGGGAGGGACACGCACACACACAGCGAGGGAGGGACATGCACACACAGCGAGGGAGGGACACGCACATACACAGCGAGGGAGGACACTCACACACACAGCGAGGGAGGGACACGCACACACACAGCGAGGAGGGACACGCACACACAGCGAGGGAGGGACACGCACACACAGCGAGGGAGGGACACACACACACACACACACACACACACACACACACACAGTGAGGGAGGGACACACACACACACACAGCGAGGGAGGGACACGCACACACACAGCGAGGGAGAGAAACGCACACACACAGCGAGTGAGGGAAACACACACACACACACACACACAGCGAGGGAGGGACACACACACACACACAGCGAGGGAGGGACACACACACACACAGCGAGGCAGGGACACACACACACACAGCGAGGCAGGGACACACACACACACAGCGAGGCAGGGACACACACACACAACAAAAGAGGAATATGCACACACACCAAGGGAGGGACACGCACACACTCAAACACACACAGCGAGGGAGGGACACACACACACAGCGAGGGAGGGACACGCACACACACACACACAGCGAGGGAGGAACACGCACACACAGCGAGGGAGGGACACGCACACACACAGCGAGCGAGGGACACGCACACACAGCGAGGGAGGGACAAGCACACACAGAGCGAGGGAGGGACACGCACACACAGTGAGGGAAGGACACACACACACACACACACACACACACACAGTGAGGGAGGGACACGCACACACACACAGCGAGGGAGGGACACGCACACACACAGCGAGGGAGAGAAACGCACACACACAGCGAGGGAGGGACACGCACGCACACAGCGAGGGAGGGACACGCACGCACACAGCGAGGGAGGGACAGACACACACACACCGCGAGGGAGGGACACGCACACACACAGTGAGGGAGAGACACGCACACACAACGAGGGAGGGACGCGCACACACAGCGAGGGATAGACACGCACACACAGCGAGGGAGGGACACGCACACACAGCGAGGGAGGGACACGCACACACACAGCGAGGGAGGGACACGCACACACACAGCGAGGGAGGGACACGCACACACAGCGAGGGAGGGACACGCACACACACAGCGAGGGAGAGAAACGCACACACACAGCGAGGGAGGGACACGCACACACAGCGAGGGAGGGACACGAACACACAGCGAGGGAGGGACACGCACACATACAGCGAGGGAGGGACACTCAAACACACAGCGAGGGAGGGACACGCACACACACAGCGAGGAGGGACACACACACACAGCGAGGAGGGACACGCACACACAGCGAGGGAGGGACACGCACACACACAGCGAGGGAGGGACACACAAACACAGAGCGAGGGAGGGACACACACACAAACACACACACACAGTGAGGGGTCACGCACACAGCAAGGGACGGACATGCACGCACACAGCGAGGGAGGGACACGCACGCACACACACACACTCACGAGGGAGGGGCACGCACGCACACACACACACACACACACACGAGGGAGGGACACGAACACACACACGAGGGAGGGACACGCACGCGCACACACACACACGAGGGAGGGAACGAACACAGTGAGGGACACACACAGCGAGGGAGGGACACGCACACACACAGCGAGGAAGGGACACGCACACACACAGCGAGGAAGGGACACGCACACCACGAGGGAGGGACACGCACACACACAGCGAGGGAGGGACACGCACACACACAGCGAGGGAGGGACACACACACATACACAGCGAGGGAGGGACACACACACAGCGAGGGAGGGACACGCACGCACACAGCGAGGGGGGACACGCAAACACACAGCGAGGGAGGGACACGCACACACACAGCGAGGGAGGGACACGCACACACACAGCGAGGGAGGGACACGCACACACACAGCGAGGGAGGGACATGCACACACACAGCGAGAGAGGGACACGCACACACACAGCGAGGGAGTGACACGCACACACACAGCGAGGGGGACACACACAGCGAGGGAGCGATACGCTCATATAGAGCGAGGGAGGGACACACTCGCAATCATTGAGGGGGGCACGCACACAGCGAGGGAGGGACACGCACACACAGCGAGGGAGGGAACGCACACACAGCGAGGGAGGGACACGCACGCACACAGCGAGGGAGGGACACGCACACACACAGCGAGGGAGGGATACGCACACACACAGCGAGGGAGAGACACGCACACACAGCGAGGGAGGGACACGCACACACAGCGAGGGAGTGACACGCACACACAGCGAGGGAGGGACACGCACACACACAGCGAGGGAGGGACATGCACACACAGCGAGGGAGGGAACGCACACACAGCGAGGGAGGGACACGCACGCACACAGCGAGGGAGGTACACGCACGCACACACACACACTCACGAGGGAGGGGCACGCACGCACACACACACACACACACACACGAGGGAGGGACACGAACACACACACGAGGGAGGGACACGCACGCGCACACACACACACGAGGGAGGGAACGAACACAGTGAGGGACACACACAGCGAGGGAGGGACACGCACACACACAGCGAGGAAGGGACACGCACACACACAGCGAGGAAGGGACACGCACACCACGAGGGAGGGACACGCACACACACAGCGAGGGAGGGACACGCACACACACAGCGAGGGAGGGACACACACACATACACAGCGAGGGAGGGACACACACACAGCGAGGGAGGGACACGCACGCACACAGCGAGGGGGGACACGCAAACACACAGCGAGGGAGGGACACGCACACACACAGCGAGGGAGGGACACGCACACACACAGCGAGGGAGGGACACGCACACACACAGCGAGGGAGGGACATGCACACACACAGCGAGAGAGGGACACGCACACACACAGCGAGGGAGTGACACGCACACACACAGCGAGGGGGACACACACAGCGAGGGAGCGATACGCTCATATAGAGCGAGGGAGGGACACACTCGCAATCATTGAGGGGGGCACGCACACAGCGAGGGAGGGACACGCACACACAGCGAGGGAGGGAACGCACACACAGCGAGGGAGGGACACGCACGCACACAGCGAGGGAGGGACACGCACACACACACCGCGAGGGAGGGACACGCACACACACAGTGAGGGAGAGACACGCACACACAACGAGGGAGGGACACGCACACACAGCGAGGGAGTGACACGCACACACAGCGAGGGAGTGACACGCACACACAGCGAGGGAGGGACACGCACACACAGCGAGGGAGGGACACGCACACACACAGCGAGGGAGGGACATGCACACACAGCGAGGGAGGGACACGCACATACACAGCGAGGGAGGACACTCACACACACAGCGAGGGAGGGACACGCACACACACAGCGAGGAGGGACACGCACACACAGCGAGGGAGGGACACGCACACACAGCGAGGGAGGGACACACACACACACACACACACACACACACACACACACAGTGAGGGAGGGACACACACACACACACAGCGAGGGAGGGACACGCACACACACAGCGAGGGAGAGAAACGCACACACACAGCGAGTGAGGGAAACACACACACACACACACACACAGCGAGGGAGGGACACACACACACACACAGCGAGGGAGGGACACACACACACACAGCGAGGCAGGGACACACACACACACAGCGAGGCAGGGACACACACACACAACAAAAGAGGAATATGCACACACACCAAGGGAGGGACACGCACACACTCAAACACACACAGCGAGGGAGGGACACACACACACAGCGAGGGAGGGACACGCACACACACACACACAGCGAGGGAGGAACACGCACACACAGCGAGGGAGGGACACGCACACACACAGCGAGCGAGGGACACGCACACACAGCGAGGGAGGGACAAGCACACACAGAGCGAGGGAGGGACACGCACACACAGTGAGGGAAGGACACACACACACACACACACACACAGTGAGGGAGGGACACGCACACACACACAGCGAGGGAGGGACACGCACACACACAGCGAGGGAGAGAAACGCACACACACAGCGAGGGAGGGACACGCACGCACACAGCGAGGGAGGGACACGCACGCACACAGCGAGGGAGGGACAGACACACACACACCGCGAGGGAGGGACACGCACACACACAGTGAGGGAGAGACACGCACACACAACGAGGGAGGGACGCGCACACACAGCGAGGGATAGACACGCACACACAGCGAGGGAGGGACACGCACACACAGCGAGGGAGGGACACGCACACACACAGCGAGGGAGGGACATGCACACACACAGCGAGAGAGGGACACGCACACACACAGCGAGGGAGTGACACGCACACACACAGCGAGGGGGACACACACAGCGAGGGAGCGATACGCTCATATAGAGCGAGGGAGGGACACACTCGCAATCATTGAGGGGGGCACGCACACAGCGAGGGAGGGACACGCACACACAGCGAGGGAGGGAACGCACACACAGCGAGGGAGGGACACGCACGCACACAGCGAGGGAGGGACACGCACACACACAGCGAGGGAGGGATACGCACACACACAGCGAGGGAGAGACACGCACACACAGCGAGGGAGGGACACGCACACACAGCGAGGGAGTGACACGCACACACAGCGAGGGAGGGACACGCACACACACAGCGAGGGAGGGACATGCACACACAGCGAGGGAGGGAACGCACACACAGCGAGGGAGGGACACGCACGCACACAGCGAGGGAGGTACACGCACACACACAGCGAGGGAGGGATACGCACACACACAGCGAGGGAGAGACACGCACACACAGCGAGGGAGGGACACGCACACACAGCGAGGGAGTGACACGCACACACAGCGAGGGAGGGACACGCACACACACAGCGAGGGAGGGACATGCACACACAGCGAGGGAGGGACACGCACATACACAGCGAGGGAGGGACACTCACACACACAGCGAGGAGGGACACGCACACACACAGCGAGGAGGGACACGCACACACAGCGAGGGAGGGACACGCACACACAGCGAGGGAGGGACACGCACACACACAGCGAGGTATGAACACGCACACAGTGAGGGACGCACACTCAGCGAGGGAGGGACACACATGCACACAGAGCAAGGGAGGGACACACACACACACACACACACAGTGAGGGAGGGACACACACACACACAAACACAGTGAGGGAGGGACACACACACACACACACACACAGCGAGGGAGGGACACACACACACACACACACACACAGCGAGGGAGGGAAACACACACACACACACACACAGCGAACAGCGAGGGTGGGACACACACACACACAGCGAGGCAGGGACACACACACACAACAAAAGAGGAATATGCACACACACCAAGGGAGGGACACGCGCACACTCAAACACACACAGCGAGGGAGGGACACACACACACAGCGAGGGAGGGACACGCACACACACACACACAGCGAGGGAGGAACACGCACACACAGCGAGGGAGGGACACACACACACACAGCGAGCGAGGGACACGCACACACAGCGAGGGAGGGACACGCACACACAGAGCGAGGGAGGGACACGCACACACAGCGAGGGAAGGACACACACACACACACAGTGAGGGAGGGAGACACACACACACAGTGAGGGAGGGACACACACACACACACACACACACACAGCGAGGGAGGGACACACACACACACACACAGCGAGTGAGGGTAACACACACACACACACACACACACACACACAGCGAGGGAGGGACACACACACACACAGCGAGGCAGGGACACACACACACAGCGAGAGAGGGACACACACACACAACAAAAGAGGAATATGCACACACACCAAGGGAGGGACACACACGCACTCAACACACACACAGCGAGGGAGGGACACACACACACAGCGAGGGAGGGACACGCACACACAGCGAGGGAGGGACACACACACACAGCGAGCGAGGGACACGCACACACACGGCGAGCGAGGGACACGCACACACAGCGAGGGAGGGACACGCACACACAGCGAGGGAGGGACACGCACACACAGCAAGGGAGGGACACACACACACACACAGCGAGGGAGGGACACGCACACACAGCGAGGGAGGGACACGCACACACAGAGCGAGGGAGGGACACGCACACACAGCGAGGGAAGGACACACACACACACACAGTGAGGGAGGGAGACACACACACACAGTGAGGGAGGGACACACACACACACACACACAGCGAGGGAGGGACACACACACACACACACAGCGAGTGAGGGTAACACACACACACACACACACACACACACACACACAGTTAGGGAGGAAAACACACACACACAGTGAGGGAGGGACACACACACACACAAACACACACACACACACAGCGGGGGAGGGACACGAACACACAGCGAGGGAGGGACACACACACACACACACACACACACAGTTAGGGAGGAAAACACACACACACACACAGTGAGGGAGGGACACACACACACACAAACACACACACACACACAGCGAGGGAGGGACACACACACACACACACAGTGAGGGAGGGACACACACACAGCGAGGCAGGGACACACACACACACCCACACACAGCGAGGGAGGGACACACATACACAATAAAAGAGGAATATGCACACACACCAAGGGAGGGACACACACACACACACACACACACACACAGCGAGGGAGGGACACGCACACACACAGCGAGGGAGGGACACACACACACACAGCGAGGGAGGGACACACACACACACACACACACACAGCGAGGGAGGGACACACAAACACACACACAGTGAGGGGTCACGCACACAGCAAGGGACGGACATGCACGCACACAGCGAGGGAGGGACACGCACGCACACACACACACTCACGAGGGAGGGACACGCACGCACACACACACACACACACATACACACGAGGGAGGGACACGCACACACACACGAGGGAGGGACACGAACACAGTGAGGGACACACAGCGAGGGAGGGACACGCACGCACACACACACACACACGAGGGAGGGACACGCACACACACACGAGGGAGGGACACGCAGGCGCACACACACACACACGAGGGAGGGACACGCACACACACACACACGAGGGAGGGACACGAACACAGTGAGGGACACACACAGCGAGGGAGGGACACGCACGCACACAGCGAGGGAGGGACACGCACACACACAGCGAGGGGGAACACGCACACACACAGCGAGGGAGGGACACGCACACACACAGCGAGGGAGGGACACACACACACACAGCGAGGGAGGGACACACACACACACACACACACAGCGAGGGAGGGACACACAAACACACACACAGTGAGGGGTCACGCACACAGCAAGGGACGGACATGCACGCACACAGCGAGGGAGGGACACGCACGCACACACACACACTCACGAGGGAGGGGCACGCACGCACACACACACACACACACATACACACGAGGGAGGGACACGCACACACACACGAGGGAGGGACACGAACACAGTGAGGGACACACAGCGAGGGAGGGACACGCACGCACACACACACACACACGAGGGAGGGACACGCACACACACACGAGGGAGGGACACGCAGGCGCACACACACACACGAGGGAGGGACACGCACACACACACACACGAGGGAGGGACACGAACACAGTGAGGGAAACACACAGCGAGGGAGGGACACGCACGCACACAGCGAGGGAGGGACACGCACACACACAGCGAGGGGGAACACGCACACACACAGCGAGGGAGGGACACGCACACACACAGCGAGGGAGGGACACACACACAGCGAGGGAGGGACACACACACAGCGAGGGAGGGACACACACACACACAGCGAGGGAGGGAAATGCACACACATAGCGAGAGAGGGACACGCACACACACAGCGAGGGAGTGACACGCACACACACAGCGAGGGGGACACACACAGCGAGGGAGGGACACACACACACACAGCGAGGGGGACACACACAGCGAGGGAGCGATACGCTCATATAGAGCGAGGGAGGGACACACTCGCAATCATTGAGGGGGGCACGCACACAGCGAGGGAGGGACACGCACACACAGCGAGAGAGGGACACGCACACACAGCGAGGGAGGGACACGCACACACACAGCGAGGGAGGGACACGCACACACACAGCGAGGGAGGGATACGCACACACACAGCGAGGGAGTGACACGCACACACAGCGAGGGAGTGACACGCACACACAGCGAGGGAGGGACACGCACACACAGCGAGGGAGTGACACGCACACACACAGGGAGGGAGGGACATGCACACACAGCGAGGGAGGGACACGCACACACAGAGCGAGGGAGAGACACGCACACACAGCGAGAGAGGGACACGCACACACAGCGAGAGAGGGACACGCACACACAGCGAGAGAGGGACACGCACACACAGCGAGGGAGGGACACGCACACACACAGCGAGGGAGGGACACGCACACACACAGCGAGGAGGGACACGCACACACAGCGAGGGAGGGACACGCACGCACACAGCGAGGGAGGGACACGCACACACACAGCGAGGGAGGGATACGCACACACACAGCGAGGGAGAGACACGCACACACAGCGAGGGAGGGACACGCACACACAGCGAGGGAGTGACACGCACACACAGCAAGGGAGGGACACGCACACATACAGCGAGGGAGGGACATGCACACACAGCGAGGGAGGGACACGCACATACACAGCGAGGGAGGGACACTCACACACACAGCGAGGAGGGACACGCACACACACAGCGAGGAGGGACACGCACACACAGCGAGGGAGGGACACGCACACACAGCGAGGGAGGGACACGCACACACACAGCGAGGGATGAACACGCACACAGTGAGGGACGCACACTCAGCGAGGGAGGGACACACATGCACACAGAGCAAGGGAGGGACACACACACACACACACACACACAGTGAGGGAGGGACACACACACACACAAACACAGTGAGGGAGGGACACACACACACACACAGCGAGGGAGGGACACACACACACACACACACACAGCGAGGGAGGGAAACACACACACACACACACACACACATACAGCGAGGAAGGGACACACACACACACACACACACACACACACACACACACACACACACACACACACACACACAGCGAGGGAGGGACACACACACACACAGCGAGGCAGGGACACACACACACAACAATAGAGGAATATGCACACACACCAAGGGAGGGACACGCGCACACTCAAACACACACAGCGAGGGAGGGACACACACACACAGCGAGGGAGGGACACGCACACACACACACACAGCGAGGGAGGAACACGCACACACAGCGAGGGAGGGACACACACACACAGCGAGGGAGGGACACGCACACACACAGCGAGCGAGGGACACGCACACACAGCGAGGGAGGGACACGCACACACAGAGCGAGGGAGGGACACGCACACACAGCGAGGGAAGGACACACACACACACACAGTGAGGGAGGGAGACACACACACACACACACACAGCGAGGGAGGGACACACACACACACACACAGCGAGTGAGGGTAACACACACACACACACACACACACAGCGAGGGAGGGACACACACACACACAGCGAGGCAGGGACACACACACACAGCGAGAGAGGGACACACACACACAACAAAAGAGGAATATGCACACACACCAAGGGAGGGACACGCACGCACTCAACACACACACAGCGAGGGAGGGACACACACACACAGCGAGGGAGGGACACGCACACACAGCGAGGGAGGGACACACACACACAGCGAGCGAGGGACACACACACACAGCGAGCGAGGGACACGCACACACACGGCGAGCGAGGGACACGCACACACAGCGAGGGAGGGACACGCACACACAGCGAGGGAGGGACACGCACACACAGCGAGGGAGGGACACACACACACACAGCGAGGGAGGGACACGCACACACAGCGAGGGAGGGACACGCACACACAGAGCGAGGGAGGGATACGCACACACAGCGAGGGAAGGACACACACACACACAGTGAGGGAGGGAGACACACACACACAGTGAGGGAGGGACACACACACACAAACACACAGCGAGGGAGGGACACACACACACACACACAGCGAGTGAGGGTAACACACACACACACACACACACAGTTAGGGAGGAAAACACACACACACACACACACACACAGTGAGGGAGGGACACACACACACACAAACACACACACACACACAGCGGGGGAGGGACACGAACACACAGTGAGGGAGGTACACACACACACACACACACACACACACACACACAGTTAGGGAGGAAAACACACACACACACACAGTGAGGGAGGGACACACACACACACAAACACACACACACACACAGCGAGGGAGGGACACACACACACACACACACACACAGCGAGGGAGGGACACACACACAGCGAGGCAGGGACACACACACACACCCACACACAGCGAGGGAGGGACACACATACACAATAAAAGAGGAATATGCACACACACCAAGGGAGGGACACACACACACACACACACACACACACACACACACAGCGAGGGAGGGACACGCACACACACAGCGAGGGAGGGACACACACACACACAGCGAGGGAGGGACACACACACACACACACACACAGCGAGGGAGGGACACACACACACACCCACACACAGCGAGGGAGGGACACACATACACAATAAAAGAGGAATATGCACACACACCAAGGGAGGGACACACACACACACACACACACACACACACACACACAGCGAGGGAGGGACACGCACATACACAGCGAGGGAGGGACACTCACACACACAGCGAGGAGGGACACGCACACACACAGCGAGGAGGGACACGCACACACAGCGAGGGAGGGACACGCACACACAGCGAGGGAGGGACACGCACACACACAGCGAGGGATGAACACGCACACAGTGAGGGACGCACACTCAGCGAGGGAGGGACACACATGCACACAGAGCAAGGGAGGGACACACACACACACACACACACACAGTGAGGGAGGGACACACACACACACAAACACAGTGAGGGAGGGACACACACACACACACAGCGAGGGAGGGACACACACACACACACACACACACAGCGAGGGAGGGAAACACACACACACACACACACATACAGCGAGGAAGGGACACACACACACACACACACACACACACACACACACACACACACACACACACAGCGAGGGAGGGACACACACACACACAGCGAGGCAGGGACACACACACACAACAATAGAGGAATATGCACACACACCAAGGGAGGGACACGCGCACACTCAAACACACACAGCGAGGGAGGGACACACACACACAGCGAGGGAGGGACACGCACACACACACACACAGCGAGGGAGGAACACGCACACACAGCGAGGGAGGGACACACACACACAGCGAGGGAGGGACACGCACACACACAGCGAGCGAGGGACACGCACACACAGCGAGGGAGGGACACGCACACACAGAGCGAGGGAGGGACACGCACACACAGCGAGGGAAGGACACACACACACACACAGTGAGGGAGGGAGACACACACACACAGTGAGGGAGGGACACACACACACACACACACAGCGAGGGAGGGACACACACACACACACACAGCGAGTGAGGGTAACACACACACACACACACACACACAGCGAGGGAGGGACACACACACACACAGCGAGGCAGGGACACACACACACAGCGAGAGAGGGACACACACACACAACAAAAGAGGAATATGCACACACACCAAGGGAGGGACACGCACGCACTCAACACACACACAGCGAGGGAGGGACACACACACACAGCGAGGGAGGGACACGCACACACAGCGAGGGAGGGACACACACACACAGCGAGCGAGGGACACACACACACAGCGAGCGAGGGACACGCACACACACGGCGAGCGAGGGACACGCACACACAGCGAGGGAGGGACACGCACACACAGCGAGGGAGGGACACGCACACACAGCGAGGGAGGGACACACACACACACAGCGAGGGAGGGACACGCACACACAGCGAGGGAGGGACACGCACACACAGAGCGAGGGAGGGATACGCACACACAGCGAGGGAAGGACACACACACACACAGTGAGGGAGGGAGACACACACACACAGTGAGGGAGGGACACACACACACACACACAGTTAGGGAGGAAAACACACACACACACACACAGTGAGGGAGGGACACACACACACACAAACACACACACACACACAGCGGGGGAGGGACACGAACACACAGTGAGGGAGGTACACACACACACACACACACACACACACACACACAGTTAGGGAGGAAAACACACACACACACACAGTGAGGGAGGGACACACACACACACAAACACACACACACACACAGCGAGGGAGGGACACACACACACACACACACACACAGCGAGGGAGGGACACACACACAGCGAGGCAGGGACACACACACACACCCACACATAGCGAGGGAGGGACACACATACACAATAAAAGAGGAATATGCACACACACCAAGGGAGGGACACACACACACACACACACACACACACACACACAGCGAGGGAGGGACACGCACACACACAGCGAGGGAGGGACACACACACACACAGCGAGGGAGAGACACACACACACACACACACACAGCGAGGGAGGGACACACAAACACACACACAGTGAGGGGTCACGCACACAGCAAGGGACGGACATGCACGCACACAGCGAGGGAGGGACACGCACGCACACACACACACACACGAGGGAGGGACACGCACACATACACGAGGGAGGGACACGCAGGCGCACACACACACACGAGGGAGGGACACGCACACACACACACACGAGGGAGGGACACGAACACAGTGAGGGAAACACACAGCGAGGGAGGGACACGCACGCACACAGCGAGGGAGGGACACGCACACACACAGCGAGGGGGAACACGCACACACACAGCGAGGGAGGGACACGCACACACACAGCGAGGGAGGGACACACACACAGCGAGGGAGGGACACACACACAGCGAGGGAGGGACACACACACACACAGCGAGGGAGGGAAATGCACACACATAGCGAGAGAGGGACACGCACACACACAGCGAGGGAGTGACACGCACACACACAGCGAGGGGGACACACACAGCGAGGGAGGGACACACACACACACAGCGAGGGGGACACACACAGCGAGGGAGCGATACGCTCATATAGAGCGAGGGAGGGACACACTCGCAATCATTGAGGGGGGCACGCACACAGCGAGGGAGGGACACGCACACACAGCGAGAGAGGGACACGCACACACAGCGAGGGAGGGACACGCACACACACAGCGAGGGAGGGACACGCACACACACAGCGAGGGAGGGATACGCACACACACAGCGAGGGAGTGACACGCACACACAGCGAGGGAGTGACACGCACACACAGCGAGGGAGGGACACGCACACACAGCGAGGGAGTGACACGCACACACACAGGGAGGGAGGGACATGCACACACAGCGAGGGAGGGACACGCACACACAGAGCGAGGGAGAGACACGCACACACAGCGAGAGAGGGACACGCACACACAGCGAGAGAGGGACACGCACACACAGCGAGAGAGGGACACGCACACACAGCGAGGGAGGGACACGCACACACACAGCGAGGGAGGGACACGCACACACACAGCGAGGAGGGACACGCACACACAGCGAGGGAGGGACACGCACGCACACAGCGAGGGAGGGACACGCACACACACAGCGAGGGAGGGATACGCACACACACAGCGAGGGAGAGACACGCACACACAGCGAGGGAGGGACACGCACACACAGCGAGGGAGTGACACGCACACACAGCAAGGGAGGGACACGCACACATACAGCGAGGGAGGGACATGCACACACAGCGAGGGAGGGACACGCACATACACAGCGAGGGAGGGACACTCACACACACAGCGAGGAGGGACACGCACACACACAGCGAGGAGGGACACGCACACACAGCGAGGGAGGGACACGCACACACAGCGAGGGAGGGACACGCACACACACAGCGAGGGATGAACACGCACACAGTGAGGGACGCACACTCAGCGAGGGAGGGACACACATGCACACAGAGCAAGGGAGGGACACACACACACACACACACACACACAGTGAGGGAGGGACACACACACACACAAACACAGTGAGGGAGGGACACACACACACACACAGCGAGGGAGGGACACACACACACACACACACACACAGCGAGGGAGGGAAACACACACACACACACACACACACATACAGCGAGGAAGGGACACACACACACACACACACACACACACACACACACACACACACACACACACACACAGCGAGGGAGGGACACACACACACACAGCGAGGCAGGGACACACACACACAACAATAGAGGAATATGCACACACACCAAGGGAGGGACACGCGCACACTCAAACACACACAGCGAGGGAGGGACACACACACACAGCGAGGGAGGGACACGCACACACACACACACAGCGAGGGAGGAACACGCACACACAGCGAGGGAGGGACACACACACACAGCGAGGGAGGGACACGCACACACACAGCGAGCGAGGGACACGCACACACAGCGAGGGAGGGACACGCACACACAGAGCGAGGGAGGGACACGCACACACAGCGAGGGAAGGACACACACACACACACAGTGAGGGAGGGAGACACACACACACAGTGAGGGAGGGACACACACACACACACACACAGCGAGGGAGGGACACACACACACACACACAGCGAGTGAGGGTAACACACACACACACACACACACACAGCGAGGGAGGGACACACACACACACAGCGAGGCAGGGACACACACACACAGCGAGAGAGGGACACACACACACAACAAAAGAGGAATATGCACACACACCAAGGGAGGGACACGCACGCACTCAACACACACACAGCGAGGGAGGGACACACACACACAGCGAGGGAGGGACACGCACACACAGCGAGGGAGGGACACACACACACAGCGAGCGAGGGACACACACACACAGCGAGCGAGGGACACGCACACACACGGCGAGCGAGGGACACGCACACACAGCGAGGGAGGGACACGCACACACAGCGAGGGAGGGACACGCACACACAGCGAGGGAGGGACACACACACACACAGCGAGGGAGGGACACGCACACACAGCGAGGGAGGGACACGCACACACAGAGCGAGGGAGGGATACGCACACACAGCGAGGGAAGGACACACACACACACAGTGAGGGAGGGAGACACACACACACAGTGAGGGAGGGACACACACACACAAACACACAGCGAGGGAGGGACACACACACACACACACAGCGAGTGAGGGTAACACACACACACACACACACACAGTTAGGGAGGAAAACACACACACACACACACAGTGAGGGAGGGACACACACACACACAAACACACACACACACACAGCGGGGGAGGGACACGAACACACAGTGAGGGAGGTACACACACACACACACACACACACACACACACAGTTAGGGAGGAAAACACACACACACACACAGTGAGGGAGGGACACACACACACACAAACACACACACACACACAGCGAGGGAGGGACACACACACACACACACACACACAGCGAGGGAGGGACACACACACAGCGAGGCAGGGACACACACACACACCCACACACAGCGAGGGAGGGACACACATACACAATAAAAGAGGAATATGCACACACACCAAGGGAGGGACACACACACACACACACACACACAGCGAGGGAGGGACACGCACACACACAGCGAGGGAGGGACACGCACACACACAGCGAGGAGGGACACGCACACACAGCGAGGGAGGGACACGCACGCACACAGCGAGGGAGGGACACGCACACACACAGCGAGGGAGGGATACGCACACACACAGCGAGGGAGAGACACGCACACACAGCGAGGGAGGGACACGCACACACAGCGAGGGAGTGACACGCACACACAGCAAGGGAGGGACACGCACACATACAGCGAGGGAGGGACATGCACACACAGCGAGGGAGGGACACGCACATACACAGCGAGGGAGGGACACTCACACACACAGCGAGGAGGGACACGCACACACACAGCGAGGAGGGACACGCACACACAGCGAGGGAGGGACACGCACACACAGCGAGGGAGGGACACGCACACACACAGCGAGGGATGAACACGCACACAGTGAGGGACGCACACTCAGCGAGGGAGGGACACACATGCACACAGAGCAAGGGAGGGACACACACACACACACACACACACAGTGAGGGAGGGACACACACACACACAAACACAGTGAGGGAGGGACACACACACACACACAGCGAGGGAGGGACACACACACACACACACACACAGCGAGGGAGGGAAACACACACACACACACACACACACATACAGCGAGGAAGGGACACACACACACACACACACACACACACACACACACACACACACACACACACACACACAGCGAGGGAGGGACACACACACACACAGCGAGGCAGGGACACACACACACAACAATAGAGGAATATGCACACACACCAAGGGAGGGACACGCGCACACTCAAACACACACAGCGAGGGAGGGACACACACACACAGCGAGGGAGGGACACGCACACACACACACACAGCGAGGGAGGAACACGCACACACAGCGAGGGAGGGACACACACACACAGCGAGGGAGGGACACGCACACACACAGCGAGCGAGGGACACGCACACACAGCGAGGGAGGGACACGCACACACAGAGCGAGGGAGGGACACGCACACACAGCGAGGGAAGGACACACACACACACACAGTGAGGGAGGGAGACACACACACACAGTGAGGGAGGGACACACACACACACACACACAGCGAGGGAGGGACACACACACACACACACAGCGAGTGAGGGTAACACACACACACACACACACACACAGCGAGGGAGGGACACACACACACACAGCGAGGCAGGGACACACACACACAGCGAGAGAGGGACACACACACACAACAAAAGAGGAATATGCACACACACCAAGGGAGGGACACGCACGCACTCAACACACACACAGCGAGGGAGGGACACACACACACAGCGAGGGAGGGACACGCACACACAGCGAGGGAGGGACACACACACACAGCGAGCGAGGGACACACACACACAGCGAGCGAGGGACACGCACACACACGGCGAGCGAGGGACACGCACACACAGCGAGGGAGGGACACGCACACACAGCGAGGGAGGGACACGCACACACAGCGAGGGAGGGACACACACACACACAGCGAGGGAGGGACACGCACACACAGCGAGGGAGGGACACGCACACACAGAGCGAGGGAGGGATACGCACACACAGCGAGGGAAGGACACACACACACACAGTGAGGGAGGGAGACACACACACACAGTGAGGGAGGGACACACACACACAAACACACAGCGAGGGAGGGACACACACACACACACACAGCGAGTGAGGGTAACACACACACACACACACACACAGTTAGGGAGGAAAACACACACACACACACACAGTGAGGGAGGGACACACACACACACAAACACACACACACACACAGCGGGGGAGGGACACGAACACACAGTGAGGGAGGTACACACACACACACACACACACACACACACACAGTTAGGGAGGAAAACACACACACACACACAGTGAGGGAGGGACACACACACACACAAACACACACACACACACAGCGAGGGAGGGACACACACACACACACACACACACAGCGAGGGAGGGACACACACACAGCGAGGCAGGGACACACACACACACCCACACACAGCGAGGGAGGGACACACATACACAATAAAAGAGGAATATGCACACACACCAAGGGAGGGACACACACACACACACACACACACACACACACACAGCGAGGGAGGGACACGCACACACACAGCGAGGGAGGGACACACACACACACAGCGAGGGAGGGACACACACACACACACACACACAGCGAGGGAGGGACACACACACACACCCACACACAGCGAGGGAGGGACACACATACACAATAAAAGAGGAATATGCACACACACCAAGGGAGGGACACACACACACACACACACACACACACACACACAGCGAGGGAGGGACACGCACATACACAGCGAGGGAGGGACACTCACACACACAGCGAGGAGGGACACGCACACACACAGCGAGGAGGGACACGCACACACAGCGAGGGAGGGACACGCACACACAGCGAGGGAGGGACACGCACACACACAGCGAGGGATGAACACGCACACAGTGAGGGACGCACACTCAGCGAGGGAGGGACACACATGCACACAGAGCAAGGGAGGGACACACACACACACACACACACACAGTGAGGGAGGGACACACACACACACAAACACAGTGAGGGAGGGACACACACACACACACAGCGAGGGAGGGACACACACACACACACACACACACAGCGAGGGAGGGAAACACACACACACACACACACATACAGCGAGGAAGGGACACACACACACACACACACACACACACACACACACACACACACACACACACACACAGCGAGGGAGGGACACACACACACACAGCGAGGCAGGGACACACACACACAACAATAGAGGAATATGCACACACACCAAGGGAGGGACACGCGCACACTCAAACACACACAGCGAGGGAGGGACACACACACACAGCGAGGGAGGGACACGCACACACACACACACAGCGAGGGAGGAACACGCACACACAGCGAGGGAGGGACACACACACACAGCGAGGGAGGGACACGCACACACACAGCGAGCGAGGGACACGCACACACAGCGAGGGAGGGACACGCACACACAGAGCGAGGGAGGGACACGCACACACAGCGAGGGAAGGACACACACACACACACAGTGAGGGAGGGAGACACACACACACAGTGAGGGAGGGACACACACACACACACACACAGCGAGGGAGGGACACACACACACACACACAGCGAGTGAGGGTAACACACACACACACACACACACACAGCGAGGGAGGGACACACACACACACAGCGAGGCAGGGACACACACACACAGCGAGAGAGGGACACACACACACAACAAAAGAGGAATATGCACACACACCAAGGGAGGGACACGCACGCACTCAACACACACACAGCGAGGGAGGGACACACACACACAGCGAGGGAGGGACACGCACACACAGCGAGGGAGGGACACACACACACAGCGAGCGAGGGACACACACACACAGCGAGCGAGGGACACGCACACACACGGCGAGCGAGGGACACGCACACACAGCGAGGGAGGGACACGCACACACAGCGAGGGAGGGACACGCACACACAGCGAGGGAGGGACACACACACACACAGCGAGGGAGGGACACGCACACACAGCGAGGGAGGGACACGCACACACAGCGAGGGAGGGACACGCACACACAGAGCGAGGGAGGGATACGCACACACAGCGAGGGAAGGACACACACACACACAGTGAGGGAGGGAGACACACACACACAGTGAGGGAGGGACACACACACACACACACAGTTAGGGAGGAAAACACACACACACACACACAGTGAGGGAGGGACACACACACACACAAACACACACACACACACAGCGGGGGAGGGACACGAACACACAGTGAGGGAGGTACACACACACACACACACACACACACACACACACACAGTTAGGGAGGAAAACACACACACACACACAGCGAGGCAGGGACACACACACACACCCACACACAGCGAGGGAGGGACACGCACACACAGAGCGAGGGAGGGACACGCACACACAGCGAGGGAAGGACACACACACACACACAGTGAGGGAGGGAGACACACACACACAGTGAGGGAGGGACACACACACACACACACACAGCGAGGGAGGGACACACACACACACACACAGCGAGTGAGGGTAACACACACACACACACACACACACAGCGAGGGAGGGACACACACACACACAGCGAGGCAGGGACACACACACACAGCGAGAGAGGGACACACACACACAACAAAAGAGGAATATGCACACACACCAAGGGAGGGACACGCACGCACTCAACACACACACAGCGAGGGAGGGACACACACACACAGCGAGGGAGGGACACGCACACACAGCGAGGGAGGGACACACACACACAGCGAGCGAGGGACACACACACACAGCGAGCGAGGGACACGCACACACACGGCGAGCGAGGGACACGCACACACAGCGAGGGAGGGACACGCACACACAGCGAGGGAGGGACACGCACACACAGCGAGGGAGGGACACACACACACACAGCGAGGGAGGGACACGCACACACAGCGAGGGAGGGACACGCACACACAGAGCGAGGGAGGGATACGCACACACAGCGAGGGAAGGACACACACACACACAGTGAGGGAGGGAGACACACACACACAGTGAGGGAGGGACACACACACACACACACAGTTAGGGAGGAAAACACACACACACACACACAGTGAGGGAGGGACACACACACACACAAACACACACACACACACAGCGGGGGAGGGACACGAACACACAGTGAGGGAGGTACACACACACACACACACACACACACACACACACACAGTTAGGGAGGAAAACACACACACACACACAGTGAGGGAGGGACACACACACACACAAACACACACACACACACAGCGAGGGAGGGACACACACACACACACACACACACAGCGAGGGAGGGACACACACACAGCGAGGCAGGGACACACACACACACCCACACATAGCGAGGGAGGGACACACATACACAATAAAAGAGGAATATGCACACACACCAAGGGAGGGACACACACACACACACACACACACACACACACACAGCGAGGGAGGGACACGCACACACACAGCGAGGGAGGGACACACACACACACAGCGAGGGAGAGACACACACACACACACACACACAGCGAGGGAGGGACACACAAACACACACACAGTGAGGGGTCACGCACACAGCAAGGGACGGACATGCACGCACACAGCGAGGGAGGGACACGCACGCACACACACACACACACGAGGGAGGGACACGCACACATACACGAGGGAGGGACACGCAGGCGCACACACACACACGAGGGAGGGACACGCACACACACACACACGAGGGAGGGACACGAACACAGTGAGGGAAACACACAGCGAGGGAGGGACACGCACGCACACAGCGAGGGAGGGACACGCACACACACAGCGAGGGGGAACACGCACACACACAGCGAGGGAGGGACACGCACACACACAGCGAGGGAGGGACACACACACAGCGAGGGAGGGACACACACACAGCGAGGGAGGGACACACACACACACAGCGAGGGAGGGAAATGCACACACATAGCGAGAGAGGGACACGCACACACACAGCGAGGGAGTGACACGCACACACACAGCGAGGGGGACACACACAGCGAGGGAGGGACACACACACACACAGCGAGGGGGACACACACAGCGAGGGAGCGATACGCTCATATAGAGCGAGGGAGGGACACACTCGCAATCATTGAGGGGGGCACGCACACAGCGAGGGAGGGACACGCACACACAGCGAGAGAGGGACACGCACACACAGCGAGGGAGGGACACGCACACACACAGCGAGGGAGGGACACGCACACACACAGCGAGGGAGGGATACGCACACACACAGCGAGGGAGTGACACGCACACACAGCGAGGGAGTGACACGCACACACAGCGAGGGAGGGACACGCACACACAGCGAGGGAGTGACACGCACACACACAGGGAGGGAGGGACATGCACACACAGCGAGGGAGGGACACGCACACACAGAGCGAGGGAGAGACACGCACACACAGCGAGAGAGGGACACGCACACACAGCGAGAGAGGGACACGCACACACAGCGAGAGAGGGACACGCACACACAGCGAGGGAGGGACACGCACACACACAGCGAGGGAGGGACACGCACACACACAGCGAGGAGGGACACGCACACACAGCGAGGGAGGGACACGCACGCACACAGCGAGGGAGGGACACGCACACACACAGCGAGGGAGGGATACGCACACACACAGCGAGGGAGAGACACGCACACACAGCGAGGGAGGGACACGCACACACAGCGAGGGAGTGACACGCACACACAGCAAGGGAGGGACACGCACACATACAGCGAGGGAGGGACATGCACACACAGCGAGGGAGGGACACGCACATACACAGCGAGGGAGGGACACTCACACACACAGCGAGGAGGGACACGCACACACACAGCGAGGAGGGACACGCACACACAGCGAGGGAGGGACACGCACACACAGCGAGGGAGGGACACGCACACACACAGCGAGGGATGAACACGCACACAGTGAGGGACGCACACTCAGCGAGGGAGGGACACACATGCACACAGAGCAAGGGAGGGACACACACACACACACACACACACAGTGAGGGAGGGACACACACACACACAAACACAGTGAGGGAGGGACACACACACACACACAGCGAGGGAGGGACACACACACACACACACACACAGCGAGGGAGGGAAACACACACACACACACACACACACATACAGCGAGGAAGGGACACACACACACACACACACACACACACACACACACACACACACACACACAGCGAGGGAGGGACACACACACACACAGCGAGGCAGGGACACACACACACAACAATAGAGGAATATGCACACACACCAAGGGAGGGACACGCGCACACTCAAACACACACAGCGAGGGAGGGACACACACACACAGCGAGGGAGGGACACGCACACACACACACACAGCGAGGGAGGAACACGCACACACAGCGAGGGAGGGACACACACACACAGCGAGGGAGGGACACGCACACACACAGCGAGCGAGGGACACGCACACACAGCGAGGGAGGGACACGCACACACAGAGCGAGGGAGGGACACGCACACACAGCGAGGGAAGGACACACACACACACACAGTGAGGGAGGGAGACACACACACACAGTGAGGGAGGGACACACACACACACACACACAGCGAGGGAGGGACACACACACACACACACAGCGAGTGAGGGTAACACACACACACACACACACACACAGCGAGGGAGGGACACACACACACACAGCGAGGCAGGGACACACACACACAGCGAGAGAGGGACACACACACACAACAAAAGAGGAATATGCACACACACCAAGGGAGGGACACGCACGCACTCAACACACACACAGCGAGGGAGGGACACACACACACAGCGAGGGAGGGACACGCACACACAGCGAGGGAGGGACACACACACACAGCGAGCGAGGGACACACACACACAGCGAGCGAGGGACACGCACACACACGGCGAGCGAGGGACACGCACACACAGCGAGGGAGGGACACGCACACACAGCGAGGGAGGGACACGCACACACAGCGAGGGAGGGACACACACACACACAGCGAGGGAGGGACACGCACACACAGCGAGGGAGGGACACGCACACACAGAGCGAGGGAGGGATACGCACACACAGCGAGGGAAGGACACACACACACACAGTGAGGGAGGGAGACACACACACACAGTGAGGGAGGGACACACACACACAAACACACAGCGAGGGAGGGACACACACACACAGCGAGTGAGGGTAACACACACACACACACACACACACACAGTTAGGGAGGAAAACACACACACACACACACAGTGAGGGAGGGACACACACACACACAAACACACACACACACACAGCGGGGGAGGGACACGAACACACAGTGAGGGAGGTACACACACACACACACACACACACACACACACAGTTAGGGAGGAAAACACACACACACACACAGTGAGGGAGGGACACACACACACACAAACACACACACACACACAGCGAGGGAGGGACACACACACACACACACACACACAGCGAGGGAGGGACACACACACAGCGAGGCAGGGACACACACACACACCCACACACAGCGAGGGAGGGACACACATACACAATAAAAGAGGAATATGCACACACACCAAGGGAGGGACACACACACACACACACACACACACACACACACAGCGAGGGAGGGACACGCACACACACAGCGAGGGAGGGACACACACACACACAGCGAGGGAGGGACACACACACACACACACACACAGCGAGGGAGGGACACACACACACACCCACACACAGCGAGGGAGGGACACACATACACAATAAAAGAGGAATATGCACACACACCAAGGGAGGGACACACACACACACACACACACACACACACACACACAGCGAGGGAGGGACACGCACATACACAGCGAGGGAGGGACACTCACACACACAGCGAGGAGGGACACGCACACACACAGCGAGGAGGGACACGCACACACAGCGAGGGAGGGACACGCACACACAGCGAGGGAGGGACACGCACACACACAGCGAGGGATGAACACGCACACAGTGAGGGACGCACACTCAGCGAGGGAGGGACACACATGCACACAGAGCAAGGGAGGGACACACACACACACACACACACACAGTGAGGGAGGGACACACACACACACAAACACAGTGAGGGAGGGACACACACACACACACAGCGAGGGAGGGACACACACACACACACACACACAGCGAGGGAGGGAAACACACACACACACACACACATACAGCGAGGAAGGGACACACACACACACACACACACACACACACACACACACACACAGCGAGGGAGGGACACACACACACACAGCGAGGCAGGGACACACACACACAACAATAGAGGAATATGCACACACACCAAGGGAGGGACACGCGCACACTCAAACACACACAGCGAGGGAGGGACACACACACACAGCGAGGGAGGGACACGCACACACACACACACAGCGAGGGAGGAACACGCACACACAGCGAGGGAGGGACACACACACACAGCGAGGGAGGGACACGCACACACACAGCGAGCGAGGGACACGCACACACAGCGAGGGAGGGACACGCACACACAGAGCGAGGGAGGGACACGCACACACAGCGAGGGAAGGACACACACACACACACAGTGAGGGAGGGAGACACACACACACAGTGAGGGAGGGACACACACACACACACACACAGCGAGGGAGGGACACACACACACACACACAGCGAGTGAGGGTAACACACACACACACACACACACACAGCGAGGGAGGGACACACACACACACAGCGAGGCAGGGACACACACACACAGCGAGAGAGGGACACACACACACAACAAAAGAGGAATATGCACACACACCAAGGGAGGGACACGCACGCACTCAACACACACACAGCGAGGGAGGGACACACACACACAGCGAGGGAGGGACACGCACACACAGCGAGGGAGGGACACACACACACAGCGAGCGAGGGACACACACACACAGCGAGCGAGGGACACACACACACGGCGAGCGAGGGACACGCACACACAGCGAGGGAGGGACACGCACACACAGCGAGGGAGGGACACGCACACACAGCGAGGGAGGGACACGCACACACAGCGAGGGAGGGACACACACACACACAGCGAGGGAGGGACACGCACACACAGCGAGGGAGGGACACGCACACACAGAGCGAGGGAGGGATACGCACACACAGCGAGGGAAGGACACACACACACACAGTGAGGGAGGGAGACACACACACACAGTGAGGGAGGGACACACACACACACACACAGTTAGGGAGGAAAACACACACACACACACACAGTGAGGGAGGGACACACACACACACAAACACACACACACACACAGCGGGGGAGGGACACGAACACACAGTGAGGGAGGTACACACACACACACACACACACACAGTTAGGGAGGAAAACACACACACACACACAGTGAGGGAGGGACACACACACACACAAACACACACACACACACAGCGAGGGAGGGACACACACACACACACACACACACAGCGAGGGAGGGACACACACACAGCGAGGCAGGGACACACACACACACCCACACACAGCGAGGGAGGGACACACATACACAATAAAAGAGGAATATGCACACACACCAAGGGAGGGACACACACACACACACACACACACACACAGCGAGGGAGGGACACACACACAGCGAGGGAGGGACACACACACACACACACAGCGAGGGAGGGAAATGCACACACATAGCGAGAGAGGGACACACACACACACAGCGAGTTGGACACGCACACAGCGAGGGAGGGACACACACAGCGAGGGAGGGAAATGCACACACATAGCGAGAGAGGGACACGCACACACACAGCGAGGGAGTGACACGCACACACACAGCGAGGGGGACACACACACACACAGCGAGGGGGACACACACAGCGAGGGAGCGATACGCTCATATAGAGCGAGGGAGGGACACACTCGCAATCATTGAGGGGGGCACGCACACAGCGAGGGAGAGACACGCACACACAGCGAGAGAGGGACACGCACACACAGCGAGAGAGGGACACGCACACACAGCGAGGGAGGGACACGCACACACACAGCGAGGGAGGGACACGCACACACACAGCGAGGGAGGGACACGCACACACACAGCGAGGGAGGGATACGCACACACAGCGAGGGAGGGACACGCACACACAGCGAGGGAGTGACACGCACACACAGCGAGGGAGTGACACGCACACACAGCGAGGGAGTGACACGCACACACAGCGATGGAGTGACACGCACACACACAGCGAGGGAGGGACACGCACACACAGCGAGGGAGTGACACGCACACACAGTGAGGGAGTGACACGCACACACACAGCGAGGGAGGGACATGCACACACAGCGAGGGAGGGACACGCACATACACAGCGAGGGAGGACACTCACACACACAGAGAGGGAGGGACACGCACACACACAGCGAGGGAGGGAAATGCACACACATAGCGAGAGAGGGACACGCACACACACAGCGAGGGAGTGACACGCACACACACAGCGAGGGGGACACACACAGCGAGGGGGACACACACAGCGAGGGAGCAATACGCTCATATAGAGCGAGGGAGGGACACACTCGCAATCATTGAGGGGGGCACGCACACAGCGAGGGAGGGACACGCACACACAGCGAGGGAGGGACACGCACACACAGCGAGGGAGGGACACACACACACACAGTGAGGGAGGGACACACACACACACACACACAGCGAGGGAGGGACACGCACACACACAGCGAGGGAGAGAAACGCACACACACAGCGAGGGAGAGAAACGCACACACACAGCGAGGGAGGGACACGCACACACAGCGAGGGAGTGACACGCACACACAGCGAGGGAGTGACACGCACACACAGCGAGGAAGTGACACGCACACACAGCGAGGGAGTGACACGCACACACACAGCGAGGGAGGGACATGCACACACAGCGAGGGAGGGACATGCACACACAGCGAGGGAGGGACACGCACATACACAGCGAGGGAGGACACTCACACACACAGCGAGGGAGGGACACGCACACACACAGCGAGGAGGGACACGCACACACAGCGAGGGAGGGACACGCACACACAGCGAGGGAGGGACACACACACACACACACACACACAGTGAGGGAGGGACACACACACACACAGTGAGGGAGGGACACACACACACACACACAGCGAGGGAGGGACACGCACACACACACACAGCGAGTGAGGGTAACACACACACACACACACACACACAGCGAGGGAGGGACACACACACACACAGCGAGGCAGGGACACACACACACAGCGAGAGAGGGACACACACACACAACAAAAGAGGAATATGCACACACACCAAGGGAGGGACACGCACGCACTCAACACACACACAGCGAGGGAGGGACACACACACACAGCGAGGGAGGGACACGCACACACAGCGAGGGAGGGACACACACACACAGCGAGCGAGGGACACACACACACAGCGAGCGAGGGACACGCACACACACGGCGAGCGAGGGACACGCACACACAGCGAGGGAGGGACACGCACACACAGCGAGGGAGGGACACGCACACACAGCGAGGGAGGGACACACACACACACAGCGAGGGAGGGACACGCACACACAGCGAGGGAGGGACACGCACACACAGAGCGAGGGAGGGATACGCACACACAGCGAGGGAAGGACACACACACACACAGTGAGGGAGGGAGACACACACACACAGTGAGGGAGGGACACACACACACAAACACACAGCGAGGGAGGGACACACACACACAGCGAGTGAGGGTAACACACACACACACACACACACAGTTAGGGAGGAAAACACACACACACACACACAGTGAGGGAGGGACACACACACACACAAACACACACACACACACAGCGGGGGAGGGACACGAACACACAGTGAGGGAGGTACACACACACACACACACACACACACACACACAGTTAGGGAGGAAAACACACACACACACACAGTGAGGGAGGGACACACACACACACAAACACACACACACACACAGCGAGGGAGGGACACACACACACACACACACACACAGCGAGGGAGGGACACACACACAGCGAGGCAGGGACACACACACACACCCACACACAGCGAGGGAGGGACACACATACACAATAAAAGAGGAATATGCACACACACCAAGGGAGGGACACACACACACACACACACACACACACACACACAGCGAGGGAGGGACACGCACACACACAGCGAGGGAGGGACACACACACACACAGCGAGGGAGGGACACACACACACACACACACACAGCGAGGGAGGGACACACACACACACCCACACACAGCGAGGGAGGGACACACATACACAATAAAAGAGGAATATGCACACACACCAAGGGAGGGACACACACACACACACACACACACACACACACACACAGCGAGGGAGGGACACGCACATACACAGCGAGGGAGGGACACTCACACACACAGCGAGGAGGGACACGCACACACACAGCGAGGAGGGACACGCACACACAGCGAGGGAGGGACACGCACACACAGCGAGGGAGGGACACGCACACACACAGCGAGGGATGAACACGCACACAGTGAGGGACGCACACTCAGCGAGGGAGGGACACACATGCACACAGAGCAAGGGAGGGACACACACACACACACACACACACAGTGAGGGAGGGACACACACACACACAAACACAGTGAGGGAGGGACACACACACACACACAGCGAGGGAGGGACACACACACACACACACACACAGCGAGGGAGGGAAACACACACACACACACACACATACAGCGAGGAAGGGACACACACACACACACACACACACACACACACACACACACACAGCGAGGGAGGGACACACACACACACAGCGAGGCAGGGACACACACACACAACAATAGAGGAATATGCACACACACCAAGGGAGGGACACGCGCACACTCAAACACACACAGCGAGGGAGGGACACACACACACAGCGAGGGAGGGACACGCACACACACACACACAGCGAGGGAGGAACACGCACACACAGCGAGGGAGGGACACACACACACAGCGAGGGAGGGACACGCACACACACAGCGAGCGAGGGACACGCACACACAGCGAGGGAGGGACACGCACACACAGAGCGAGGGAGGGACACGCACACACAGCGAGGGAAGGACACACACACACACACAGTGAGGGAGGGAGACACACACACACAGTGAGGGAGGGACACACACACACACACACACAGCGAGGGAGGGACACACACACACACACACAGCGAGTGAGGGTAACACACACACACACACACACACACAGCGAGGGAGGGACACACACACACACAGCGAGGCAGGGACACACACACACAGCGAGAGAGGGACACACACACACAACAAAAGAGGAATATGCACACACACCAAGGGAGGGACACGCACGCACTCAACACACACACAGCGAGGGAGGGACACACACACACAGCGAGGGAGGGACACGCACACACAGCGAGGGAGGGACACACACACACAGCGAGCGAGGGACACACACACACAGCGAGCGAGGGACACACACACACGGCGAGCGAGGGACACGCACACACAGCGAGGGAGGGACACGCACACACAGCGAGGGAGGGACACGCACACACAGCGAGGGAGGGACACGCACACACAGCGAGGGAGGGACACACACACACACAGCGAGGGAGGGACACGCACACACAGCGAGGGAGGGACACGCACACACAGAGCGAGGGAGGGATACGCACACACAGCGAGGGAAGGACACACACACACACAGTGAGGGAGGGAGACACACACACACAGTGAGGGAGGGACACACACACACACACACAGTTAGGGAGGAAAACACACACACACACACACAGTGAGGGAGGGACACACACACACACAAACACACACACACACACAGCGGGGGAGGGACACGAACACACAGTGAGGGAGGTACACACACACACACACACACACACAGTTAGGGAGGAAAACACACACACACACACAGTGAGGGAGGGACACACACACACACAAACACACACACACACACAGCGAGGGAGGGACACACACACACACACACACACACAGCGAGGGAGGGACACACACACAGCGAGGCAGGGACACACACACACACCCACACACAGCGAGGGAGGGACACACATACACAATAAAAGAGGAATATGCACACACACCAAGGGAGGGACACACACACACACACACACACACACACAGCGAGGGAGGGACACACACACAGCGAGGGAGGGACACACACACACACACACAGCGAGGGAGGGAAATGCACACACATAGCGAGAGAGGGACACACACACACACAGCGAGTTGGACACGCACACAGCGAGGGAGGGACACACACAGCGAGGGAGGGAAATGCACACACATAGCGAGAGAGGGACACGCACACACACAGCGAGGGAGTGACACGCACACACACAGCGAGGGGGACACACACACACACAGCGAGGGGGACACACACAGCGAGGGAGCGATACGCTCATATAGAGCGAGGGAGGGACACACTCGCAATCATTGAGGGGGGCACGCACACAGCGAGGGAGAGACACGCACACACAGCGAGAGAGGGACACGCACACACAGCGAGAGAGGGACACGCACACACAGCGAGGGAGGGACACGCACACACACAGCGAGGGAGGGACACGCACACACACAGCGAGGGAGGGACACGCACACACACAGCGAGGGAGGGATACGCACACACAGCGAGGGAGGGACACGCACACACAGCGAGGGAGTGACACGCACACACAGCGAGGGAGTGACACGCACACACAGCGAGGGAGTGACACGCACACACAGCGATGGAGTGACACGCACACACACAGCGAGGGAGGGACACGCACACACAGCGAGGGAGTGACACGCACACACAGTGAGGGAGTGACACGCACACACACAGCGAGGGAGGGACATGCACACACAGCGAGGGAGGGACACGCACATACACAGCGAGGGAGGACACTCACACACACAGAGAGGGAGGGACACGCACACACACAGCGAGGGAGGGAAATGCACACACATAGCGAGAGAGGGACACGCACACACACAGCGAGGGAGTGACACGCACACACACAGCGAGGGGGACACACACAGCGAGGGGGACACACACAGCGAGGGAGCAATACGCTCATATAGAGCGAGGGAGGGACACACTCGCAATCATTGAGGGGGGCACGCACACAGCGAGGGAGGGACACGCACACACAGCGAGGGAGGGACACGCACACACAGCGAGGGAGGGACACACACACACACAGTGAGGGAGGGACACACACACACACACACACAGCGAGGGAGGGACACGCACACACACAGCGAGGGAGAGAAACGCACACACACAGCGAGGGAGAGAAACGCACACACACAGCGAGGGAGGGACACGCACACACAGCGAGGGAGTGACACGCACACACAGCGAGGGAGTGACACGCACACACAGCGAGGAAGTGACACGCACACACAGCGAGGGAGTGACACGCACACACACAGCGAGGGAGGGACATGCACACACAGCGAGGGAGGGACATGCACACACAGCGAGGGAGGGACACGCACATACACAGCGAGGGAGGACACTCACACACACAGCGAGGGAGGGACACGCACACACACAGCGAGGAGGGACACGCACACACAGCGAGGGAGGGACACGCACACACAGCGAGGGAGGGACACACACACACACACACACACACAGTGAGGGAGGGACACACACACACACAGTGAGGGAGGGACACACACACACACACACAGCGAGGGAGGGACACGCACACACACAGCGAGGGAGAGAAACGCACACACACAGCGAGGGAGGGACACGCACGCACACAGCGAGGGAGGGACACGCACGCACACAGCGAGGGAGGGTCACGCACGCACACATACACAGCGAGGGAGGGACACACACACACACACACACACACACACACAGCGAGGGAGGGAAACACACACACACACACACGCAGCGAGGGAGGGACACACACACACACAGCGAGGCAGGGACACACACACACACAGCGAGGCAGGGACACGCACACACACAGCGAGGGAGGGACACACACACACAACAAAAGAGGAATATGCACACACACCAAGGGAGGGACACGCACACACTCAAACACACACAGCGAGGGAGGGACACGCACACACACACACACAGCGAGGGAGGAACACGCACACACAGCGAGGGAGGGACACGCACACACACAGCGAGCGAAGGACACGCACACACAGCGAGGGAGGGACAAGCACACACAGAGCGAGGGAGGGACACGCACACACAGCGAGGGAAGGACACACACACACACACACACACACACACAGTGAGGGAGGGACACACACACACACAGTGAGGGAGGGACACAAACACACACACACACAGCGAGGGAGGGACACGCACACACACAGCGAGGGAGAGAAACGCACACACACAGCGAGGGAGGGACACGCACGCACACAGCGAGGGAGGGACACGCACGCACACAGCGAGGGAGGGACACGCACGCACACAGCGAGGGAGGGACAGACACACACACACCGCGAGGGAGGGACACGCACACACACAGTGAGGGAGAGACACGCACACACAACGAGGGAGGGACACGCACACACAGCGAGGGATAGACACACACACACAGCGAGGGAGGGACACGCACACACAGCGAGGGATAGACACACACACACAGCGAGGGAGGGACACGCACACACAGCGAGGGAGGGACACGCACGCACACAGCGAGGGAGGGACACGCACACACACAGCGAGGGAGGGACACGCACACACAGCGAGGGATAGACACACACACACAGCGAGGGAGGGACACGCACACACAGCGAGGGAGGGACACGCACGCACACAGCGAGGGAGGGACACGCACACACACAGCGAGGGAGGGACAGGCACACACACAGCGAGCGAAGGACACGCACACACAGCGAGGGAGGGACAAGCACACACAGAGCGAGGGAGGGACACGCACACACAGCGAGGGAAGGACACACACACACACACACACACACACACAGTGAGGGAGGGACACACACACACACAGTGAGGGAGGGACACAAACACACACACACACAGCGAGGGAGGGACACGCACACACACAGCGAGGGAGAGAAACGCACACACACAGCGAGGGAGGGACACGCACGCACACAGCGAGGGAGGGACACGCACGCACACAGCGAGGGAGGGACACGCACGCACACAGCGAGGGAGGGACAGACACACACACACCGCGAGGGAGGGACACGCACACACACAGTGAGGGAGAGACACGCACACACAACGAGGGAGGGACACGCACACACAGCGAGGGATAGACACACACACACAGCGAGGGAGGGACACGCACACACAGCGAGGGAGGGACACGCACGCACACAGCGAGGGAGGGACACGCACACACACAGCGAGGGAGGGACAGGCACACACAGCGAGGGAGGGACACGCACACACACAGCGAGGGAGGGACACGCACACACAGCGAGGGAGGGACACGCACCCACAGCGAGGGAGGGACACGCACACATACAGCGAGGGAGGGACACTCAAACACACAGCGAAGGAGGGACACGCACACACACAGCGAGGAGGGACACACACACACAGCGAGGAGGGACACGCACACACAGCGAGGGAGGGACACGCACACACACAGCGAGGGAGGAACACGCACACAGTGAGGGACGCACACACAGCGAGGGAGGGACACACACACACACACACACACACACACATACACAGCGAGGGAGGGACACACAAACACACACACACACAGCGAGGGAGGGACACACACACACATACACAGCGAGGGAGGGGGACACACACACACACACACACACACACCCACCCACACACAGCGAGGGAGGGACACACACACACAACAAAAGAGGAATATGCACACACCAAGGGAGGGACACACACACACACACACACACACACACACACACACAGCGAGGGAGGGACACGCACACACACACACACACACACACACCGAGGGAGGGACACACACACACAGCGAGGGAGGGACTCACACACACACAGCGAGGGAGGGGCACACACACACAGTGAGGGAGGGACACACACAGCGAGGGAGGGACACACACACACAGCGAGGAGGACACACACATACACACACACACACACACACAGCGAGGGAGGGACACACACACACACAGCGAGGGAGGGACACATACACACACACAGCGAGGGAGGGATACACAAACACAGAGCGAGGGAGGGACACACACAAACACACACACACAGTGAGGGGTCACGCACACAGCAAGGGACGGACATGCACGCACACAGCGAGGGAGGGACACGCACGCACACACACACACTCACGAGGGAGGGGCACGCACGCACACACACACACACACACACACGAGGGAGGGACACGAACACACACACGAGGGAGGGACACGCACGCGCACACACACACACGAGGGAGGGAACGAACACAGTGAGGGACACACACAGCGAGGGAGGGACACGAACGCACACAGCGAGGGAGGGACACGCACACACACAGCGAGGAAGGGACACGCACACCACGAGGGAGGGACACGCACACACACAGCGAGGGAGGGACACGCACACACACAGCGAGGGAGGGACACACACACATACACAGCGAGGGAGGGACACACACACAGCGAGGGAGGGACACGCACACACACAGCGAGGGGGGACACGCACACACACAGCGAGGGAGGGACACGCACACACACAGCGAGGGAGGGACATGCACACACACAGCGAGAGAGGGACACGCACACACACAGCGAGGGAGTGACACGCACACACACAGCGAGGGGGACACACACAGCGAGGGAGCGATACGCTCATATAGAGCAAGGGAGGGACACACTCGCAATCACTGAGGGGGGCACGCACACAGCGAGGGAGGGACACGCGCACACAGCGAGGGAGGGACACGCACACACAGCGAGGGAGGGAACACACACACAGCGAGGGAGGGACACGCACACACACAGCCAGGGAGGGACAAGCACACTCAGCGAGGGAGGGACACGCACACACAGCGACGAGGGACGGACACGCACACACACACAGCGAGGGAGGGACACGCACACACGCAGCGAGAGAGGGACACGTACACACTGTAAGAGTGAGAGACATGCACTCCCATAGCAAGGGAGGGACTCACACACACATTAACAGCGAGGTAGGGACACGCATGCACACACACACACTCACGAGGGAGGGGCACGCACGCACACACACACACACACACATACACACGAGGGAGGGACACGCACACACACACGAGGGAGGGACACGAACACAGTGAGGGACACACAGCGAGGGAGGGACACGCACGCACACACACACACACGAGGGAGGGACACGCACACACACACGAGGGAGGGACACGCAGGCGCACACACACACACGAGGGAGGGACACGCACACACACACACACGAGGGAGGGACACGAACACAGTGAGGGACACACACAGCGAGGGAGGGACACGCACGCACACAGCGAGGGAGGGACACGCACACACACAGCGAGTGGGAACACGCACACACACAGCGAGGGAGGGACACGCACACACACAGCGAGGGAGGGACACACACACAGCGAGGGAGGGACACACACACACACAGCGAGGGAGGGAAATGCACACACATAGCGAGAGAGGGACACGCACACACACAGCGAGGGAGTGACACGCACACACACAGCGAGGGGGACACACACAGCGAGGGAGGGACACACACACACACAGCGAGGGGGACACACACACACACAGCGAGGGGGACACACACAGCGAGGGAGCGATACGCTCATATAGAGCGAGGGAGGGACACACTCGCAATCATTGAGGGGGGCACGCACACAGCGAGGGAGGGACACGCACACACAGCGAGGGAGGGACACGCACACACAGCGAGGGAGGGACACGCACACACAGCGAGGGAGGGACACGCACACACACAGCCAGGGAGGGACGCGCACACACACAGAGAGGGAGGGACACGCAAACACACAGCGAGGGAGGGACACGCACACACAGCGAGGGAGGGACACGCACAAACACAGCGAGGGAGGAACATGCACACAGTGAGGGATGCACACTCAGCGAGGGAGGGACACACACGCACACACAGTGAGGGAGGGACACACACACACACACAGTGAGGGAGGGACACACACACACACACACAGCGAGGGAGGGAAACACACACACACACACACACACACACACACACACACACACAGCGAGGGAGGGACACACACACACACAGCGAGGCAGGGACACACACACACACACACACAGACAACAAAAGAGGAATATGCACACACACCAATGGAAGGACACGCACACACACACAGTAAGGGAGGGACACACACACACAGCGAGGGAGGGACACACACACACACAGCGAGGGAGTGACACACACACACAGCGAGGGAGTGACACACACACACACACACACACACACACACACAGCGAGGGAGGGACACACACACACACAGCGAGGGAGGGACACACACACACACAGCGAGGGAGTGACACACACACACACACACACACACACACACACACACACAGAGCGAGGGAGGGACACACACACACAGCGAGGGAGGGACACACACACACACAGCGAGGGAGGGACACACACACACACACAGCGAGGGAGGGACACACACACACACAGCGAGGGAGGGACACACACACACACACAACGAGGGAGGGACACACACACACACACATACACACAGCGAGGGAGGGACACACACAGCGAGGGAGGGACACACACACACACACACACACACACAGTGAGGGGTCACGCACACAGCAAGGGACGGACATGCACGCACACAGCGAGGGAGGGACACGCACGCACACACAGTGAGTGAGGGACACACACACACACACACACAGCGAGGGACACACACAACAAAAGAGGAATATGCACACACACCAAGGGAGGGACACACACACACACACACACACACACACACACACACACACACAGCGAGGGAGGGACACGCACACACACACACAGCGAGGGAGGTACACGCACAAACACAGTGAGGGAGGGACACGCACACACACAGCGAGGGAGGGACACGCACACACACAGCGAGGGAGGGACACGCACACACACAGCGAGGGAGGGACATGCACACACACAGCGAGAGAGGGACACGCGCACACTCAGCGAGGGAGTGACACACACACACACAGCGAGGGGGACACACACAGCGAGGGAGCGATACGCTCATATAGAGCGAGGGAGGGTCACACTCGCAATCATTGAGGGGGGCACGCACACAGCGAGGGAGGGACACGCGCACACAGCGAGGGAGGGAACGCACACACAGCGAGGGAGGGACACGCACGCACACAGCGAGGGAGGGACACGCACACACAGCGAGGGAGGGATATGCACACACAACGAGGGAGGGATACGCACACACAGCGAGGGAGGGACACGCACACTCAGCGAGGGAGGGACACGCACACACAGCGAGGGAGGGACACGCACACACACAGCGAGGGAGGGACACGCACACACACAGCGAGGGAGGGACAAGCACACTCAGCGAGGGAGGGACACGCACACACAGCGACGAGGGACGGACACGCACACACACACAGCGAGGGAGGGACACGCACACACGCAGCGAGGGAGGGACACGCACACACTGTAAGAGTGAGAGACATGCACTCCCATAGCAAGGGAGGGACTCACACACACATTAACAGTGAGGTAGGGACACGCATGCACACAGCGAGGGAGGGACACGCGCACACATTGAGGGAGGAACACACTCACAACGAGGGAGACACACACACACACACAGCGAGGGTGGGGCCCGCGCACTCAGCGAGGGAGGGACTCGCGCACACACCAAGGGAGGGATACGCTCACACACAGTGAGAGAGGAACACACACAGACAGTGAGGCAGGGACACGCACAGA
This sequence comes from Chiloscyllium punctatum, assembly GCF_047496795.1. NCBI lineage: Eukaryota > Metazoa > Chordata > Chondrichthyes > Orectolobiformes > Hemiscylliidae > Chiloscyllium > Chiloscyllium punctatum. The sequence continues at coordinate 79,071,450 of NC_092754.1, read as the reverse complement.
CATACACAGCGAGGAAGGTACACACACGCAAACACACACACACACACACACACAAGTGGGGGACACGCACACACTGCAAGGGAGTTGCACGCACACACAGCGAGGGAGGGACACACACACACAGCGAGGGAGGTACACACACACACACCACAAGTGGGGGACACGCATAAAACGCAAGGCAGGGACACGCATGCACAGCGAGGGAGCGACACGCTCACACACAGAGAGGGAGGGACACGCACGCACACAGCGAGGGAGGGACACGTACGCACACAGTGAGGGGGACACGCACACACACAGCGAGGGAGGGACATGCACACACAGCGAGGGAGGGACACACACACATAGGGAGGGAGGGACACGCACACACAGCGAGGGAGGGAAACACACACACACACACACACACACACAGCGAGGGAGGGACACACACACACACAGCGTGGGAGGGACACACACACACACACAGCGAGGGAGGGACACACACACACACACACAGCGAGGGAGGGACACGCACACAGCGAGGGAGGGACACGCACACACAGCGAGGGAGGGACACACACACACAGCAAGGGAGGGACACACACACACAGCAAGGGAGGGACACACACACACACACACACAGAGCGACGGAGGGACGGACACACACACACACACACAGCGAGGGAGGGACACACACACACACACGGCGTGGGAGGGACACACACACACAGCGACGGAGGGACACACACACACACACACAGCGAGGGAGGGAGACACACACACACACACAGCGAGGGAGGGACACACACACACACACAGCGAGGGAGGGACACACACACACACACACACACAGCGAGGGAGGTTCACACACACACACACACACACACAAAGACGGAGGGACACACACACAAACAAAGAGAGGGAGGGACACACACACACACACACACGCACACACACACACACACACACACAGCGAGGGAGGGACACACACACACACAGCGAGGGAGGGACACACACACACACACACACACTCACCCAGCGAGGGAGGGACACACACACACACTCACCCAGCGAGGGAGGGACACACACACACATACACACAGCGACGGAAGGACACGCGCACACGCAAAGACGGAGGGACACACACACAAACAAAGAGAGGGAGGGACGCGCACACACACACCGAGGGAGGGACACGCACACACACACAGCGAGAGAGGGACACGCACACACACACAGCGAGAGAGGGACACACACACACTCACAGCGAGGGAGGGACACGCACACACACAGCGAGGGAGGGACACGCACACACACAGCGAGGGAGGGGCACGCGCACACACAGCGAGGGAGGGGCACGCACACACACAGCGAGGGAGGGACACGCTCATATCGAGCGAGAGAGGGACACACATGCCCACAGTGAAGGGGACACGCACACACGAGGGAGGGACACACACACACACGAGGGAGGGACACACACACACACGAGGGAGGGACACACACACACACACACGAGGGAGGGACACACACACACACACACACACACGAGGGAGGAATTAGATTAGATTAGATTAGATTAGATTACTTACAGTGTGGAAACAGGCCCTTCGGCCCAACAAGTCCACACCGCCCCGCCGAAGCGCAACCCACCCATATCCCTACACCTACATCTACCCCTTACCTAACACTACGGGCAATTTAGCATGGCCAATTCACCTAACCTGCACATCTTTGGACTGTGGGAGGAAACCGGAACACCCAGAGGAAACCCACGCAGACACGGGGAGAATGTGCAAACTCCACCCAGTCAGTCGCCTGAGGCGGGAAATGAACCTGGGTCTCTGGCGCTGTGAGGCAGCAGCACTAACCACTGTGCTACCGTGCCGCCCACTAACACACACACACACACACGAGGGAAGGACACGCACTCACACAGCGAGGTAGGGGCACGCACACACACAGCGAGGGAGGGACACGCGCACACACACACAGCGTGGGAGGGACACGCACACACACACACACACACACACGAGGGAGGGACACGCACTCACACAGCGAGGGAGGGACACGCGCACACACACACAGCGTGGGAGGGACAGGCGCACATACACACACACAGAGCGAGGGAGGGACACGCACACACACAGCGAGGGACGGACACGCACACACACAGCGAGGGAGGGACACGCACACACACAGCGAGGGAGGGACACGCGCACACACACACAGCGTGGGAGGGACAGGCACACACACACACACACACAGAGCGAGGGAGGGACACACACACACACACACACACACACACACAGAGCGAGGGAGGGACACGCACACACAGCGAGGGACGGACACGCACACACAGCGAGGGACGGACACGCACACACACACAGCGAGGGAGGGACACGCACACACAGCGAGGGAGTGACACGCACACACACAGCGAGGGAGTGACACGCACACACACAGCGAGGGAGGGACACCCACACACACAGCGAGTTGGACACGCACACAGCGAGGGAGGGACATGTACGCACACAGCGAGGGAGGGACATGTACGCACACAGCGAGAGAGGGACATGCTCATATACAGCGAGCGGGGGACACGCTCATATACAGCGACGGAGGGACACACACACACACACCGAGGGAGGGACACACACACACAGCGAGGGAGGGACACACGCACACACACAGCGAGGGAGGGACACGCACACACACAGCGAGGGAGGGACACGCACACACACAGCGAGGGAGGGACACGCACACACACAGCGAGGGAGGAACACGCACAAACAGCGAGGGAGGGACATGCACACACAGCGAGGGAGGGACACGCACACACACAGCGAGGGAGGAACACGCACACAGTGAGGGACGCACACTCAGCGAGGGAGGGACACACACGCACACAGAGCGAGGGAGGGACACACACACACACACACACACACACACACACAGCGAGGGAGGAACACACAAACACACACACACACACACACACAGCGAGGGAGGGACACACACACACACAGTGAGGCAGGGACACACACACACACACACACACCCACACACAGCGAGGGAGGGACACACACACACACAAAAAAAGAGGAATATGCACACACACCAAGGGAGGGACACACACACACACACACACACACAGCGAGGGAGGGACACGCACACACACACACACAGCGAGGGAGGGACACACACACACAGCGAGGGAGGGACACACAGACACACAGCGAGGGAGGGACACGCACACACAGCGAGGGAGGGACACACACACACACACACACACAGTGAGGGAGGGACACACACACACGCACACAGCGAGGGAGGGACACGCACGCACACGGTGAGGGGGACAAACACACACAGCGAGGGAGGGACATGCACACACAGCGAGGGAGGGACACACACACATAGCGAGGGAGGGACACGCACACACAGCGAGGGAGGGACACACACACACACACACACAGCGAGGGAGGGACACACACACACACACACACAGCGAGGGAGGGACACACACACACACAGCGAGGGAGGGACACACACACAGCGACGGAGGGACACACGCACACACACAGCGAGGGACAGACACGCACACAGCGAGGGAGGGACACGCACACACAGCGAGGGAGGGACACACACACACAGCGAGGGAGGGACACACACACACACACAGAGCGACGGAGGGACGGACACCCACACACACACAGCGAGGGAGGGACACACACACACACACAGCGAGGGAGGGACACACACACACACAGCGAGGGAGGGACACACACACACAGCGAGGGAGGGACACACACACACACACAGCGAGGGAGGGACACACACACACACAGCGACGGAGGGACACACACACACACACAGCGACGGAGGGACACACACACACACACAGCGAGGGAGGGACACACACACACACACAGCGAGGGAGGGACACACACACACACAGCGAGGGAGGGACACACACACACACACACACCCACAAAGACGGAGGGACACACACACAAACAAAGAGAGGGAGGGACACACACACACACACACACACACACAGACACACACACACACAGCGAGGGAGGGACACACACACACACACAGCGAGGGAGGGACACACAAACACACTCACACACAGCAAGGGAGGGACACACACACACACACAGCGAGGGAGGGACACACACACACACACAGCGAGGCAGGGACACACACACACACACACACCCACACACAGCGAGGGAGGAACACACAAACACACACACACACAGCAAGGGAGGGACACACACACACACACAGCGAGGCAGGGACACACACACACACACACACACACCCACACACAGCGAGGGAGGGACACACACACACAAAAAAAGAGGAATATGCACACACACCAAGGGAGGGACACACACACACACACACACACACACACACAGCGAGGGAGGGACACGCACACACACACACACAGCGAGGGAGGGACACACACACACAGCGAGGGAGGGACACACAGACACACAGCGAGGGAGGGACACGCACACACAGCGAGGGAGGGACACACACACACACACACACAGTGAGGGAGGGACACACACACACACACACACAGCGAGGGAGGGACACACAGTGAGGTAGGGACACACACACACACAGTGAGGGGTCATGCACACAGCAAGGGACGGACATGCACACACACAGCGAGGGAGGGACACGCACGCACAAACACACTCACTCACGAGGGAGGGGCACGCACGCACACACACACACACACGAGGGAGGGACACGAACACACACACGAGGGAGGGACACGCACGTGCACACACACACACGAGGGAGGGACACGCACACACACACACACGAGGGAGGGACACGAACACAGTGAGGGACACACAGCGAGGGACGGACACGCACGCACACAGCAAGGAAGGGACACGCACACACACACAGCGAGGCAGGGACACACACACACACACACACACACAGCGAGGCAGGGACACACACACACACAC
>NC_092754.1:79021471-79063971 GCF_047496795.1 Chiloscyllium punctatum | reverse complement strand
TGAGGGGGGCACGCACACAGCGAGGGAGGGACACGCACACACAGCGAGGGAGGGACACGCACACACAGCGAGGGAGGGAACACACACACAGCGAGGGAGGGACACGCACGCACACAGCGAGGGAGGGACACGCACACACACAGCGAGGGAGGGATACGAGCACACACAGCGAGGGAGAGACACGCACACACAACGAGGGAGGGATACGCACACTCAGCGAGGGAGGGACACGCACACACAGCAAGGGATAGACACGCACACACAGCGAGGGATAGACACGTACACACAGCGAGGGATAGACACGCACACACAGCAAGGGAGGGACACGCACACACACAGCGAGGGAGGGACACGCACACACAGCGAGGGAGGGACACGCACACACACAGCGAGGCAGGGACACGCACACACACAGCGAGGGAGAGACACGCACACACACAGCGAGGGAGAGACACGCACACACAGCGAGGGAGAGACACGCACACACAGCGAGGGAGGGACACGCACACACAGCGAGGGAGGGACACGCACACACAGCGAGGGAGGGACACGCACACACACAGCGATGGAGGAACACGCACACAGTGAGGGATGCACACTCAGCGTGGGAGGGACACACATGCACACAGAGCGAGGGAGGGACACACACGCACACACAGTGAGGGAGGGACACACACACACACAGTGAGGGAGGGACACACACACACACACACACACACAGCGAGGGAGGGACACACACACACACACACACACACAGTGAGGGAGGGACACACACACACACACACACACACACACACACAGCGAGGGAGGGAAACACACACACACACACACACACACACACACAACAAAAGAGGAATATGCACACACACCAAGGGAGGGACACACACACACACACACACACACACACACAGCGAGGGAGGGACACACACACAGCGAGGGAGGGACACACACACACAGAGCAAGGGAGGGACACACACACACACACACACACACACACACACAGCGAGGGAGGGACACACACACACAGCGAGGGAGCGACACACACACACACACACAGCGAGGGAGGGACACACATACACACACACACACACACACACACACAGCGAGGGAGGGACACACACAGCGAGGGAGGGACACACACACAAACACAGTGAGGGAGGGACACACGCACACACACACACACACACACACAGAGCGAGGGAGGGACACACACACACACACACACACACACACACCAAGGGAGGGACACACACACACACACACACAGCGAGGGAGGGACACACACACACAGCGAGGGAGGGACACACACACACACAGCGAGGGAGGGACACACACACACACACCAAGGGAAGGACACGCACACACACACAGCGAGGGAGGGACACACACACACACACACAGCGAGGGAGTGACACACACACACACACACACACACACAGAGCGAGGGAGGGACACACACACACACACAGCGAGGGAGGGACACACACACACAGCGAGGGAGGGACACACACACACACACAGCGAGGGAGGGACAAACACACACACACACACACACACACACACACACACAGCGAGGGAGGGACACACACACACACACACACACACAGCGAGGGAGGGAAACACACACACACACACAGCGAGGGAGGGACCCACACACACACACACACACACACAGCGAGGGAGGGACACACGCACACACACACACAGTGAGGGAGGGACACACACACACACACACAGCGAGAGAGGGAAACACACACACACACACAGCGAGGGAGGGACACACACACACACAGCGAGGGAGGGACACACACACACACACCAAGGGAAGGACACGCACACACACACCAAGGGAAGGACACGCACACACACACAGCGAGGGAGTGACACACACACACACACACACACACACACAGAGCGAGGGAGGGACACACACACACACACAGCGAGGGAGGGACACGCACGCACAAACACACTCACTCACGAGGGAGCGGCACGCACGCACACACACACGCACACACACACACACACGAGGGAGGGACACGCACACACACGAGGGAGGGACACGCACGCGCACACACACACACGAGGGAGGGACACGCACACACACACACATGAGGGAGGGACACAAACACAGTGAGGGACACACACAGCGAGGGAGGGACACGCACACACACAGCGAGGAAGGGACACGCACACACACATATACGAGGGAGGGACACGCACAAACAGCGAGGGAGGGACACGCACAAACACAGCGAGGGAGGGACACGCACACACACAGCGAGGGAGGGACACGCACACACACAGCGAGGGATGGACACGCACACACACAGCGAGGGAGGGACATGCGCACACACAGCGAGAGAGGGACACGCGCACACTCAGCGAGGGAGTGACACACACACAGCGAGGGAGCGATATGCTCATATAGAGCGAGGGAGGGACACACTCGCAATCATTGAGGTGGGCACGCACACAGCGAGGGAGGGACACGCACACACAGCGAGGGAGGGACACGCACACACAGCGAGGGAGGGAACACACACACAGCGAGGGAGGGACACGCACGCACACAGCGAGGGAGGGACACGCGCACACACAGCGAGGGAGAGACACGCACACACAACGAGGGAGGGATACGCACACTCAGCGAGGGAGGGACACGCACACTCAGCGAGGGAGGGACACGCACACACAGCAAGGGATAGACACGCACACACAGCGAGGGATACACACGTACACACAGCGAGGGATAGACACGCACACACAGCGAGGGAGGGACAGGCACACACACAGCGAGGGAGGGACACGCACACACACAGCGAGGGAGGGACACGCACACACACAGCGAGGGAGAGACACGCACACACAGCGAGGGAGAGACACGCACACACAGCGAGGGATGGACACGCACACACAGCGAGGGAGGGACACGCACACTCAGCGAGGGAGGGACACGCACACACAGCGAGGGAGGGATACGCACACACACAGCGAGGGAGGAACACGCACACAGTGAGGAATGCACACTCAGCGTGGGAGGGACACGCACACACAGCGAGGGAGGGATACGCACACACACAGCGAGGGAGGAACACGCACACAGTGAGGAATGCACACTCAGCGTGGGAGGGACACACATGCACACAGAGTGAGGGAGGGACACACACGCACACAGAGTGAGGGAGGGACACACACGCACACACAGTGAGGGAGGGACACACACACACACAGTGAGGGAGGGACACACACACACACACACACATAGCGAGGGAGGGACACACACACACACACAGCGAGGGAGGGTCACACACACACACAGCGAGGCAGGGACATACACACACACACAGCGAGGGAGGGACACACACACACACACACACACAACAAAAGAGGAATATGCACACACACCAAGGGAGGGACACGCACACACACACACAGCGAGGGAGGGACACACACACACAGCGAGGGAGGGACACACACACACACACAGCGAGGCAGGGACACACACACACACACACACACACACACACATACACACACACACAGAGGGAGGGACACACACCCACAGCGAGGGAGGGACACACACACACAGAGCAAGGGAGGGGGACACACACACACACACAAACACAGCGAGGGAGGGTCACACACACACAGAGCGAGGGAGGGACACACACACACACACAGCAAGGGAGGGACACACAAACACAGAGCGAGAGAGGGACACACACACACACATACACACACACACAGAGGGAGGTACACACACCCACAGCGAGGGAGGGACACACACACACAGAGCAAGGGAGGGGGACACACACACACACACAAACACAGCGAGGGAGGGTCACACACACACAGAGCGAGGGAGGGACACACACACACACACAGCAAGGGAGGGACACACAAACACAGAGCGAGGGAGGGACACACACACACACATACACACAGCGAGGGAGGGACACACACAGCGAGGGAGGGACACACACACACACAGTGAGGCGTCACGCACATAGCAAGTGACGGACATGCACACACACAGCGAGGGAGGGACACGCACGCACAAACACACTCACTCACGAGGGAGGGGCACGCACGCACACACACACACACACACGAGGGAGGGACACGCACACACACATGAGGGAGGGACACGCACGCGCACACACACACACGAGGGAGGGACACGCACACACACACACACATGAGGGAGGGACACAAACACAGTGAGGGACACACACAGTGAGGGAGGGACACGCACACACACAGCGAGGAAGGGACACGCACACACACACATACACGAGGGAGGGACACGCACAAACACAGCGAGGGAGGGACACGCACAAACACAGCGAGGGAGGGACACGCACACACACAGCGAGGGAGGGACACGCACACACACAGCGAGGGAGGGACACGCACACACACAGCGAGGGAGTGACACGCACACACACAGCGAGGGGGACACACACAGCGAGGGAGCGATATGCTCATATAGAGCGAGGGAGGGACACACTCGCAATCATTGAGGGGGGCACGCACACAGCGAGGGAGGGACACGCACACACAGCGAGGGAGGGACACGCACACACAGCGAGGGAGGGAACACACACACAGCGAGGGAGGGACACGCACGCACACAGCGAGGGAGGGACACGCACGCACACAGCGAGGGAGGGACACGCACGCACACAGCGAGGGAGGGATACGCGCACACACAGTGAGGGAGAGACACGCACACACAACGAGGGAGGGATACGCACACTCAGCGAGGGAGGGACACGCACACTCAGCGAGGGAGGGACACGCACACACAGCAAGGGATAGACACGCACACACAGCGAGGGATAGACACGTACACACAGCGAGGGATAGACACGCACACACAGCGAGGGAGGGACACGCACACACACAGCGAGGGAGGGACACGCACACACACAGCGAGGGAGGGACACACACAGCGAGGGAGGGACACACACACACACACTCTCACACACACACACACACACACAGTGAGGGGTCACGCACACAGCAAGGGACGGACATGCACGCACACAGCGAGGGAGGGACACGCAAGCACACACAGTGAGTGAGGGACACACACACACACACAAACACACACACACAGAGCGAGGGAGGGACACACACACACAGCGAGGGAGGGACACACACACACACACAGCGAGGGAGGGACAAACACACACACACACACACACAGCGAGGGAGGGCCACGCACACACAGCGAGGGAGGGACACACACACACAGCGAGGGAGGGAAACACACACACACACACACAGCGAGGGAGGGACCCACACACACACACACACACACACACAGCGAGGGAGGGACACACACACACACAGCGAGGGAGGGACACACACACACACACACACAGTGAGGGAGGGACACACACACACACACACAGCGAGAGAGGGAAACACACACACACACACAGCGAGGGAGGGACACACACACACACAGCGAGGGAGGGACACACACACACACACCAAGGGAAGGACACGCACACACACACCAAGGGAAGGACACGCACACACACACAGCGAGGGAGTGACACACACACACACACACACACACACAGAGCGAGGGAGGGACACACACACACACACAGCGAGGGAGGGACACGCACGCACAAACACACTCACTCACGAGGGAGCGGCACGCACGCACACACACACGCACACACACACACACACGAGGGAGGGACACGCACACACACGAGGGAGGGACACGCACGCGCACACACACACACGAGGGAGGGACACGCACACACACACACATGAGGGAGGGACACAAACACAGTGAGGGACACACACAGCGAGGGAGGGACACGCACACACACAGCGAGGAAGGGACACGCACACACACATATACGAGGGAGGGACACGCACAAACAGCGAGGGAGGGACACGCACAAACACAGCGAGGGAGGGACACGCACACACACAGCGAGGGAGGGACACGCACACACACAGCGAGGGAGGGACACGCACACACACAGCGAGGGAGGGACATGCACACACACAGCGAGAGAGGGACACGCGCACACTCAGCGAGGGAGTGACACACACACACACAGCGAGGGGGACACACACAGCGAGGGAGCGATATGCTCATATAGAGCGAGGGAGGGACACACTCGCAATCATTGAGGTGGGCACGCACACAGCGAGGGAGGGACACGCACACACAGCGAGGGAGGGACACGCACACACAGCGAGGGAGGGAACACACACACAGCGAGGGAGGGACACGCACGCACACAGCGAGGGAGGGACACGCGCACACACAGCGAGGGAGAGACACGCACACACAGCGAGGGAGAGACACGCACACACAGCGAGGGATGGACACGCACACACAGCGAGGGAGGGACACGCACACTCAGCGAGGGAGGGACACGCACACACAGCGAGGGAGGGATACGCACACACACAGCGAGGGAGGAACACGCACACAGTGAGGAATGCACACTCAGCGTGGGAGGGACACACATGCACACAGAGTGAGGGAGGGACACACACGCACACACAGTGAGGGAGGGACACACACACACACAGTGAGGGAGGGACACACACACACACACTCTCACACACACACACACACACACAGTGAGGGGTCACGCACACAGCAAGGGACGGACATGCACGCACACAGCGAGGGAGGGACACGCAAGCACACACAGTGAGTGAGGGACACACACACACACACAAACACACACACACAGAGCGAGGGAGGGACACGCACGCGCACACACACACACACGAGGGAGGGACACGCACACACACACACATGAGGGAGGGACACAAACACAGTGAGGGGTCACGCACACAGCAAGGGACGGACATGCACGCACACAGCGAGGGAGGGACACGCAAGCACACACAGTGAGTGAGGGACACACACACACACACAAACACACACACACAGAGCGAGGGAGGGACACGCACGCGCACACACACACACGAGGGAGGGACACGCACACACACACACATGAGGGAGGGACACAAACACAGTGAGGGACACACACAGCGAGGGAGGGACACGCACACACACAGCGAGGAAGGGACACGCACACACACATATACGAGGGAGGGACACGCACAAACAGCGAGGGAGGGACACGCACAAACACAGCGAGGGAGGGACACGCACACACACAGCGAGGGAGGGACACGCACACACACAGCGAGGGAGGGACACGCACACACACAGCGAGGGAGGGACATGCACACACACAGCGAGAGAGGGACACGCGCACACTCAGCGAGGGAGTGACACACACACACACAGCGAGGGGGACACACACAGCGAGGGAGCGATATGCTCATATAGAGCGAGGGAGGGACACACTCGCAATCATTGAGGTGGGCACGCACACAGCGAGGGAGGGACACGCACACACAGCGAGGGAGGGACACGCACACACAGCGAGGGAGGGAACACACACACAGCGAGGGAGGGACACGCACGCACACAGCGAGGGAGGGACACGCGCACACACAGCGAGGGAGAGACACGCACACACAGCGAGGGAGAGACACGCACACACAGCGAGGGATGGACACGCACACACAGCGAGGGAGGGACACGCACACTCAGCGAGGGAGGGACACGCACACACAGCGAGGGAGGGATACGCACACACACAGCGAGGGAGGAACACGCACACAGTGAGGAATGCACACTCAGCGTGGGAGGGACACACATGCACACAGAGTGAGGGAGGGACACACACGCACACACAGTGAGGGAGGGACACACACACACACAGTGAGGGAGGGACACACACACACACACACACATAGCGAGGGAGGGACACACACACACACACAGCGAGGGAGGGTCACACACACACACAGCGAGGCAGGGACATACACACACACACAGCGAGGGAGGGACACACACACACACACACACACAACAAAAGAGGAATATGCACACACACCAAGGGAGGGACACGCACACACACACACAGCGAGGGAGGGACACACACACACAGCGAGGGAGGGACACACACACACACACAGCGAGGCAGGGACACACACACACACACACACACACACACACATACACACACACACAGAGGGAGGGACACACACCCACAGCGAGGGAGGGACACACACACACAGAGCAAGGGAGGGGGACACACACACACACACAAACACAGCGAGGGAGGGTCACACACACACAGAGCGAGGGAGGGACACACACACACACACAGCAAGGGAGGGACACACAAACACAGAGCGAGAGAGGGACACACACACACACATACACACACACACACACACACAGCGAGGGAGGGACACACACAGCGAGGGAGGGACACACACACACAGTGAGGCGTCACGCACACAGCAAGTGACGGACATGCACACACACAGCGAGGGAGGGACACGCACGCACAAACACACTCACTCACGAGGGAGGGGCACGCACGCACACACACACACACACGAGGGAGGGACACGCACACACACATGAGGGAGGGACACGCACGCGCACACACACACACGAGGGAGGGACACGCACACACACACACACATGAGGGAGGGACACAAACACAGTGAGGCACACACACAGCGAGGGAGGGACACGCACACACACACATACACGAGGGAGGGACACGCACAAACACAGCGAGGGAGGGACACGCACAAACACAGCGAGGGAGGGACACGCACACACACAGCGAGGGAGGGACACGCACACACACAGCGAGGGAGGGACACGCACACACACAGCGAGGGAGGGACACGCGCACACTCAGCGAGGGAGGGACACACACACACACAGCGAGGGGGACACACACAGCGAGGGAGCGATATGCTCATATAGAGCGAGGGAGGGACACACTCGCAATCATTGAGGGGGGCACGCACACAGCGAGGGAGGGACACGCACACACAGCGAGGGAGGGACACGCACACACAGCGAGGGAGGGAACACACACACAGCGAGGGAGGGACACGCACGCACACAGCGAGGGAGGGACACGCACGCACACAGCGAGGGAGGGATACGCGCACACACAGCGAGGGAGAGACACGCACACACAACGAGGGAGGGATACGCACACTCAGCGAGGGAGGGACACGCACACTCAGCGAGGGAGGGACACGCACACACACAGCAAGGGATAGACACGCACACACAGCGAGGGATAGACACGTACACACAGCGAGGGAGGGACACGCGCACACTCAGCGAGGGAGGGACACACACACACACAGCGAGGGGGACACACACAGCGAGGGAGCGATATGCTCATATAGAGCGAGGGAGGGACACACTCGCAATCATTGAGGGGGGCACGCACACAGCGAGGGAGGGACACGCACACACAGCGAGGGAGGGACACGCACACACAGCGAGGGAGGGAACACACACACAGCGAGGGAGGGACACGCACGCACACAGCGAGGGAGGGACACGCACGCACACAGCGAGGGAGGGATACGCGCACACACAGCGAGGGAGAGACACGCACACACAACGAGGGAGGGATACGCACACTCAGCGAGGGAGGGACACGCACACTCAGCGAGGGAGGGACACGCACACACACAGCAAGGGATAGACACGCACACACAGCGAGGGATAGACACGTACACACAGCGAGGGATAGACACGCACACACAGCGAGGGAGGGACAGGCACACACACAGCGAGGGAGGGACAGGCACACACACAGCGAGGGAGGGACACGCACACACAGCGAGGGAGGGACACGCACACACACAGCGAGGGAGGGACACGCACACACACAGCGAGGGAGAGACACGCACACACAGCGAGGGAGGGACACACACACACACAGCGAGGCAGGGACACACACACACACACACACAACAAAAGAGGAATATGCACACACACCAAGGGAGGGACACACACACACACACACACATACACACACACACAGAGGGAGGTACACACACCCACAGCGAGGGAGGGACACACACACACAGAGCGAGGGAGGGACACACACACACACAGTGAGGCGTCACGCACATAGCAAGTGACGGACATGCACACACACAGCGAGGGAGGGACACGCACGCACAAACACACTCACTCACGAGGGAGGGGCACGCACGCACACACACACACACACACACGAGGGAGGGACACGCACACACACATGAGGGAGGGACACGCACGCGCACACACACACACGAGGGAGGGACACGCACACACACACACACATGAGGGAGGGACACAAACACAGTGAGGGACACACACAGTGAGGGAGGGACACGCACACACACAGCGAGGAAGGGACACGCACACACACACATACACGAGGGAGGGACACGCACAAACACAGCGAGGGAGGGACACGCACAAACACAGCGAGGGAGGGACACGCACACACACAGCGAGGGAGGGACACGCACACACACAGCGAGGGAGGGACACGCACACACACAGCGAGGGAGTGACACGCACACACACAGCGAGGGGGACACACACAGCGAGGGAGCGATATGCTCATATAGAGCGAGGGAGGGACACACTCGCAATCATTGAGGGGGGCACGCACACAGCGAGGGAGGGACACGCACACACAGCGAGGGAGGGACACGCACACACAGCGAGGGAGGGAACACACACACAGCGAGGGAGGGACACGCACGCACACAGCGAGGGAGGGACACGCACGCACACAGCGAGGGAGGGACACGCACGCACACAGCAAGGGAGGGATACGCGCACACACAGTGAGGGAGAGACACGCACACACAACGAGGGAGGGATACGCACACTCAGCGAGGGAGGGACACGCACACTCAGCGAGGGAGGGACACGCACACACAGCAAGGGATAGACACGCACACACAGCGAGGGATAGACACGTACACACAGCGAGGGATAGACACGCACACACAGCGAGGGAGGGACACGCACACACACAGCGAGGGAGGGACACGCACACACACAGCGAGGGAGGGACACACACAGCGAGGGAGGGACACACACACACACACTCTCACACACACACACACACACACAGTGAGGGGTCACGCACACAGCAAGGGACGGACATGCACGCACACAGCGAGGGAGGGACACGCAAGCACACACAGTGAGTGAGGGACACACACACACACACAAACACACACACACACACGAGGGAGGGACACGCACGCGCACACACACACACGAGGGAGGGACACGCACACACACACACATGAGGGAGGGACACAAACACAGTGAGGGACACACACAGCGAGGGAGGGACACGCACACACACAGCGAGGAAGGGACACGCACACACACATATACGAGGGAGGGACACGCACAAACAGCGAGGGAGGGACACGCACAAACACAGCGAGGGAGGGACACGCACACACACAGCGAGGGAGGGACACGCACACACACAGCGAGGGAGGGACACGCACACACACAGCGAGGGAGGGACATGCACACACACAGCGAGAGAGGGACACGCGCACACTCAGCGAGGGAGTGACACACACACACACAGCGAGGGGGACACACACAGCGAGGGAGCGATATGCTCATATAGAGCGAGGGAGGGACACACTCGCAATCATTGAGGTGGGCACGCACACAGCGAGGGAGGGACACGCACACACAGCGAGGGAGGGACACGCACACACAGCGAGGGAGGGAACACACACACAGCGAGGGAGGGACACGCACGCACACAGCGAGGGAGGGACACGCGCACACACAGCGAGGGAGAGACACGCACACACAGCGAGGGAGAGACACGCACACACAGCGAGGGATGGACACGCACACACAGCGAGGGAGGGACACGCACACTCAGCGAGGGAGGGACACGCACACACAGCGAGGGAGGGATACGCACACACACAGCGAGGGAGGAACACGCACACAGTGAGGAATGCACACTCAGCGTGGGAGGGACACACATGCACACAGAGTGAGGGAGGGACACACACGCACACACAGTGAGGGAGGGACACACACACACACAGTGAGGGAGGGACACACACACACACACACACATAGCGAGGGAGGGACACACACACACACACACAGCGAGGGAGGGTCACACACACACACAGCGAGGCAGGGACATACACACACACACAGCGAGGGAGGGACACACACACACACACACACACAACAAAAGAGGAATATGCACACACACCAAGGGAGGGACACGCACACACACACACAGCGAGGGAGGGACACACACACACAGCGAGGGAGGGACACACACACACACACAGCGAGGCAGGGACACACACACACACACACACACACACACACATACACACACACACAGAGGGAGGGACACACACCCACAGCGAGGGAGGGACACACACACACAGAGCAAGGGAGGGGGACACACACACACACACAAACACAGCGAGGGAGGGTCACACACACACAGAGCGAGGGAGGGACACACACACACACACAGCAAGGGAGGGACACACAAACACAGAGCGAGAGAGGGACACACACACACACATACACACACACACACACACACAGCGAGGGAGGGACACACACAGCGAGGGAGGGACACACACACACAGTGAGGCGTCACGCACACAGCAAGTGACGGACATGCACACACACAGCGAGGGAGGGACACGCACGCACAAACACACTCACTCACGAGGGAGGGGCACGCACGCACACACACACACACACGAGGGAGGGACACGCACACACACATGAGGGAGGGACACGCACGCGCACACACACACACGAGGGAGGGACACGCACACACACACACACATGAGGGAGGGACACAAACACAGTGAGGCACACACACAGCGAGGGAGGGACACGCACACACACACATACACGAGGGAGGGACACGCACAAACACAGCGAGGGAGGGACACGCACAAACACAGCGAGGGAGGGACACGCACACACACAGCGAGGGAGGGACACGCACACACACAGCGAGGGAGGGACACGCACACACACAGCGAGGGAGGGACACGCGCACACTCAGCGAGGGAGGGACACACACACACACAGCGAGGGGGACACACACAGCGAGGGAGCGATATGCTCATATAGAGCGAGGGAGGGACACACTCGCAATCATTGAGGGGGGCACGCACACAGCGAGGGAGGGACACGCACACACAGCGAGGGAGGGACACGCACACACAGCGAGGGAGGGAACACACACACAGCGAGGGAGGGACACGCACGCACACAGCGAGGGAGGGACACGCACGCACACAGCGAGGGAGGGATACGCGCACACACAGCGAGGGAGAGACACGCACACACAACGAGGGAGGGATACGCACACTCAGCGAGGGAGGGACACGCACACTCAGCGAGGGAGGGACACGCACACACACAGCAAGGGATAGACACGCACACACAGCGAGGGATAGACACGTACACACAGCGAGGGAGGGACACGCGCACACTCAGCGAGGGAGGGACACACACACACACAGCGAGGGGGACACACACAGCGAGGGAGCGATATGCTCATATAGAGCGAGGGAGGGACACACTCGCAATCATTGAGGGGGGCACGCACACAGCGAGGGAGGGACACGCACACACAGCGAGGGAGGGACACGCACACACAGCGAGGGAGGGAACACACACACAGCGAGGGAGGGACACGCACGCACACAGCGAGGGAGGGACACGCACGCACACAGCGAGGGAGGGATACGCGCACACACAGCGAGGGAGAGACACGCACACACAACGAGGGAGGGATACGCACACTCAGCGAGGGAGGGACACGCACACTCAGCGAGGGAGGGACACGCACACACACAGCAAGGGATAGACACGCACACACAGCGAGGGATAGACACGTACACACAGCGAGGGATAGACACGCACACACAGCGAGGGAGGGACAGGCACACACACAGCGAGGGAGGGACAGGCACACACACAGCGAGGGAGGGACACGCACACACAGCGAGGGAGGGACACGCACACACACAGCGAGGGAGGGACACGCACACACACAGCGAGGGAGAGACACGCACACACAGCGAGGGAGGGACACACACACACACAGCGAGGCAGGGACACACACACACACACACACAACAAAAGAGGAATATGCACACACACCAAGGGAGGGACACACACACACACACACACATACACACACACACAGAGGGAGGTACACACACCCACAGCGAGGGAGGGACACACACACACAGAGCAAGGGAGGGGGACACACACACACACACAAACACAGCGAGGGAGGGTCACACACACACAGAGCGAGGGAGGGACACACACACACACACAGCAAGGGAGGGACACACAAACACAGAGCGAGGGAGGGACACACACACACACATACACACAGCGAGGGAGGGACACACACAGCGAGGGAGGGACACACACACACACAGTGAGGCGTCACGCACATAGCAAGTGACGGACATGCACACACACAGCGAGGGAGGGACACGCACGCACAAACACACTCACTCACGAGGGAGGGGCACGCACGCACACACACACACACACACACGAGGGAGGGACACGCACACACACATGAGGGAGGGACACGCACGCGCACACACACACACGAGGGAGGGACACGCACACACACACACACATGAGGGAGGGACACAAACACAGTGAGGGACACACACAGTGAGGGAGGGACACGCACACACACAGCGAGGAAGGGACACGCACACACACACATACACGAGGGAGGGACACGCACAAACACAGCGAGGGAGGGACACGCACAAACACAGCGAGGGAGGGACACGCACACACACAGCGAGGGAGGGACACGCACACACACAGCGAGGGAGGGACACGCACACACACAGCGAGGGAGTGACACGCACACACACAGCGAGGGGGACACACACAGCGAGGGAGCGATATGCTCATATAGAGCGAGGGAGGGACACACTCGCAATCATTGAGGGGGGCACGCACACAGCGAGGGAGGGACACGCACACACAGCGAGGGAGGGACACGCACACACAGCGAGGGAGGGAACACACACACAGCGAGGGAGGGACACGCACGCACACAGCGAGGGAGGGACACGCACGCACACAGCGAGGGAGGGACACGCACGCACACAGCGAGGGAGGGATACGCGCACACACAGTGAGGGAGAGACACGCACACACAACGAGGGAGGGATACGCACACTCAGCGAGGGAGGGACACGCACACTCAGCGAGGGAGGGACACGCACACACAGCAAGGGATAGACACGCACACACAGCGAGGGATAGACACGTACACACAGCGAGGGATAGACACGCACACACAGCGAGGGAGGGACACGCACACACACAGCGAGGGAGGGACACGCACACACACAGCGAGGGAGGGACACACACAGCGAGGGAGGGACACACACACACACACTCTCACACACACACACACACACACAGTGAGGGGTCACGCACACAGCAAGGGACGGACATGCACGCACACAGCGAGGGAGGGACACGCAAGCACACACAGTGAGTGAGGGACACACACACACACACAAACACACACACACAGAGCGAGGGAGGGACACACACACACAGCGAGGGAGGGACACACACACACACACAGCGAGGGAGGGACAAACACACACACACACACACACACAGCGAGGGAGGGCCACGCACACACAGCGAGGGAGGGACACACACACACAGCGAGGGAGGGAAACACACACACACACACACAGCGAGGGAGGGACCAAAACACACACACACACACACACACAGCGAGGGAGGGACACACACACACACAGCGAGGGAGGGACACACACACACACACACACAGTGAGGGAGGGACACACACACACACAGCGAGGGAGGGTCACACACACACACACACCAAGGGAAGGACACGCACACACACACCAAGGGAAGGACACGCACACACACACAGCGAGGGAGTGACACACACACACACACACACACACAGAGCGAGGGAGGGACACACACACACACACAGCGAGGGAGGGACACGCACGCACAAACACACTCACTCACGAGGGAGCGGCACGCACGCACACACACACGCACACACACACACACACACGAGGGAGGGACACGCACACACACGAGGGAGGGACACGCACGCGCACACACACACACGAGGGAGGGACACGCACACACACACACATGAGGGAGGGACACAAACACAGTGAGGGACACACACAGCGAGGGAGGGACACGCACACACACAGCGAGGAAGGGACACGCACACACACACATATACGAGGGAGGGACACGCACAAACAGCGAGGGAGGGACACGCACAAACACAGCGAGGGAGGGACACGCACACACACAGCGAGGGAGGGACACGCACACACACAGCGAGGGAGGGACACGCACACACACAGCGAGGGAGGGACATGCACACACACAGCGAGAGAGGGACACGCGCACACTCAGCGAGGGAGTGACACACACACACACAGCGAGGGGGACACACACAGCGAGGGAGCGATATGCTCATATAGAGCGAGGGAGGGACACACTCGCAATCATTGAGGTGGGCACGCACACAGCGAGGGAGGGACACGCACACACAGCGAGGGAGGGACACGCACACACAGCGAGGGAGGGAACACACACACAGCGAGGGAGGGACACGCACGCACACAGCGAGGGAGGGACACGCGCACACACAGCGAGGGAGAGACACGCACACACAACGAGGGAGGGATACGCACACTCAGCGAGGGAGGGACACGCACACTCAGCGAGGGAGGGACACGCACACACAGCAAGGGATAGACACGCACACACAGCGAGGGATACACACGTACACACAGCGAGGGATAGACACGCACACACAGCGAGGGAGGGACAGGCACACACACAGCGAGGGAGGGACACGCACACACACAGCGAGGGAGGGACACGCACACACACAGCGAGGGAGAGACACGCACACACAGCGAGGGAGAGACACGCACACACAGCGAGGGATGGACACGCACACACAGCGAGGGAGGGACACGCACACTCAGCGAGGGAGGGACACGCACACACACAGCGAGGGAGGGACACGCACACACACAGCGAGGGAGGGACACGCACACACACAGCGAGGGAGGGACATGCACACACACAGCGAGAGAGGGACACGCGCACACTCAGCGAGGGAGTGACACACACACACACAGCGAGGGGGACACACACAGCGAGGGAGCGATATGCTCATATAGAGCGAGGGAGGGACACACTCGCAATCATTGAGGTGGGCACGCACACAGCGAGGGAGGGACACGCACACACAGCGAGGGAGGGACACGCACACACAGCGAGGGAGGGAACACACACACAGCGAGGGAGGGACACGCACGCACACAGCGAGGGAGGGACACGCGCACACACAGCGAGGGAGAGACACGCACACTCAGCGAGGGAGGGACACGCACACTCAGCGAGGGAGGGACACGCACACACAGCAAGGGATAGACACGCACACACAGCGAGGGATACACACGTACACACAGCGAGGGATAGACACGCACACACAGCGAGGGAGGGACAGGCACACACACAGCGAGGGAGGGACACGCACACACACAGCGAGGGAGGGACACGCACACACACAGCGAGGGAGAGACACGCACACACAGCGAGGGAGAGACACGCACACACAGCGAGGGATGGACACGCACACACAGCGAGGGAGGGACACGCACACTCAGCGAGGGAGGGACACGCACACACAGCGAGGGAGGGATACGCACACACACAGCGAGGGAGGAACACGCACACAGTGAGGAATGCACACTCAGCGTGGGAGGGACACACATGCACACAGAGTGAGGGAGGGACACACACGCACACACAGTGAGGGAGGGACACACACACACACACAGTGAGGGAGGGACACACACACACACACACACATAGCGAGGGAGGGACACACACACACACACAGCGAGGGAGGGTCACACACACACACAGCGAGGCAGGGACATACACACACACACAGCGAGGCAGGGACACACACACACACACACACAACAAAAGAGGAATATGCACACACACCAAGGGAGGGACACACACAGCGAGGGAGGGACACACACACACAGCGAGGGAGGGACACACACACACACACAGCGAGGCAGGGACACACACACACACACACACACACACACACACAACAAAAGAGGAATATGCACACACACCAAGGGAGGGACACACACACACACACACACACACACATACACACACACACAGAGGGAGGGACACACACCCACAGCGAGGGAGGGACACACACACACAGAGCAAGGGAGGGGGACACACACACACACACAAACACAGCGAGGGAGGGTCACACACACACAGAGCGAGGGAGGGACACACACACACACACAGCAAGGGAGGGACACACAAACACAGAGCGAGAGAGGGACACACACACACACATACACACACACACACACACACAGCGAGGGAGGGACACACACAGCGAGGGAGGGACACACACACACAGTGAGGCGTCACGCACACAGCAAGTGACGGACATGCACACACACAGCGAGGGAGGGACACGCACGCACAAACACACTCACTCACGAGGGAGGGGCACGCACGCACACACACACACACACGAGGGAGGGACACGCACACACACATGAGGGAGGGACACGCACGCGCACACACACACACGAGGGAGGGACACGCACACACACACACACATGAGGGAGGGACACAAACACAGTGAGGCACACACACAGCGAGGGAGGGACACGCACACACACACATACACGAGGGAGGGACACGCACAAACACAGCGAGGGAGGGACACGCACAAACACAGCGAGGGAGGGACACGCACACACACAGCGAGGGAGGGACACGCACACACACAGCGAGGGAGGGACACGCACACACACAGCGAGGGAGGGACACGCGCACACTCAGCGAGGGAGGGACACACACACACACAGCGAGGGGGACACACACAGCGAGGGAGCGATATGCTCATATAGAGCGAGGGAGGGACACACTCGCAATCATTGAGGGGGGCACGCACACAGCGAGGGAGGGACACGCACACACAGCGAGGGAGGGACACGCACACACAGCGAGGGAGGGAACACACAC
Source organism: Chiloscyllium punctatum (assembly GCF_047496795.1). Classification (NCBI taxonomy): domain Eukaryota; kingdom Metazoa; phylum Chordata; class Chondrichthyes; order Orectolobiformes; family Hemiscylliidae; genus Chiloscyllium; species Chiloscyllium punctatum. The sequence continues at coordinate 79,044,884 of NC_092754.1, read as the reverse complement.
ACAGCGAGGGAGGGACACGCACGCACACAGCGAGGGAGGGACACGCACGCACACAGCGAGGGAGGGATACGCGCACACACAGCGAGGGAGAGACACGCACACACAACGAGGGAGGGATACGCACACTCAGCGAGGGAGGGACACGCACACTCAGCGAGGGAGGGACACGCACACACACAGCAAGGGATAGACACGCACACACAGCGAGGGATAGACACGTACACACAGCGAGGGATAGACACGCACACACAGCGAGGGAGGGACAGGCACACACACAGCGAGGGAGGGACAGGCACACACACAGCGAGGGAGGGACACGCACACACAGCGAGGGAGGGACACGCACACACACAGCGAGGGAGGGACACGCACACACACAGCGAGGGAGAGACACGCACACACAGCGAGGGAGGGACACACACACACACAGCGAGGCAGGGACACACACACACACACACACAACAAAAGAGGAATATGCACACACACCAAGGGAGGGACACACACACACACACACACATACACACACACACAGAGGGAGGTACACACACCCACAGCGAGGGAGGGACACACACACACAGAGCAAGGGAGGGGGACACACACACACACACAAACACAGCGAGGGAGGGTCACACACACACAGAGCGAGGGAGGGACACACACACACACACACAGCAAGGGAGGGACACACAAACACAGAGCGAGGGAGGGACACACACACACACATACACACAGCGAGGGAGGGACACACACAGCGAGGGAGGGACACACACACACACAGTGAGGCGTCACGCACATAGCAAGTGACGGACATGCACACACACAGCGAGGGAGGGACACGCACGCACAAACACACTCACTCACGAGGGAGGGGCACGCACGCACACACACACACACACACACGAGGGAGGGACACGCACACACACATGAGGGAGGGACACGCACGCGCACACACACACACGAGGGAGGGACACGCACACACACACACACATGAGGGAGGGACACAAACACAGTGAGGGACACACACAGTGAGGGAGGGACACGCACACACACAGCGAGGAAGGGACACGCACACACACACATACACGAGGGAGGGACACGCACAAACACAGCGAGGGAGGGACACGCACAAACACAGCGAGGGAGGGACACGCACACACACAGCGAGGGAGGGACACGCACACACACAGCGAGGGAGGGACACGCACACACACAGCGAGGGAGTGACACGCACACACACAGCGAGGGGGACACACACAGCGAGGGAGCGATATGCTCATATAGAGCGAGGGAGGGACACACTCGCAATCATTGAGGGGGGCACGCACACAGCGAGGGAGGGACACGCACACACAGCGAGGGAGGGACACGCACACACAGCGAGGGAGGGAACACACACACAGCGAGGGAGGGACACGCACGCACACAGCGAGGGAGGGACACGCACGCACACAGCGAGGGAGGGACACGCACGCACACAGCAAGGGAGGGATACGCGCACACACAGTGAGGGAGAGACACGCACACACACAGCAAGGGATAGACACGCACACACAGCGAGGGATAGACACGTACACACAGCGAGGGATAGACACGCACACACAGCGAGGGAGGGACAGGCACACACACAGCGAGGGAGGGACAGGCACACACACAGCGAGGGAGGGACACGCACACACACAGCGAGGGAGGGACACGCACACACACAGCGAGGGAGAGACACGCACACACAGCGAGGGAGGGACACACACACACACAGCGAGGCAGGGACACACACACACACACACACAACAAAAGAGGAATATGCACACACACCAAGGGAGGGACACACACACACACACACACATACACACACACACAGAGGGAGGTACACACACCCACAGCGAGGGAGGGACACACACACACAGAGCAAGGGAGGGGGACACACACACACACACAAACACAGCGAGGGAGGGTCACACACACACAGAGCGAGGGAGGGACACACACACACACACAGCAAGGGAGGGACACACAAACACAGAGCGAGGGAGGGACACACACACACACATACACACAGCGAGGGAGGGACACACACAGCGAGGGAGGGACACACACACACACAGTGAGGCGTCACGCACATAGCAAGTGACGGACATGCACACACACAGCGAGGGAGGGACACGCACGCACAAACACACTCACTCACGAGGGAGGGGCACGCACGCACACACACACACACACACACGAGGGAGGGACACGCACACACACATGAGGGAGGGACACGCACGCGCACACACACACACGAGGGAGGGACACGCACACACACACACACATGAGGGAGGGACACAAACACAGTGAGGGACACACACAGTGAGGGAGGGACACGCACACACACAGCGAGGAAGGGACACGCACACACACACATACACGAGGGAGGGACACGCACAAACACAGCGAGGGAGGGACACGCACAAACACAGCGAGGGAGGGACACGCACACACACAGCGAGGGAGGGACACGCACACACACAGCGAGGGAGGGACACGCACACACACAGCGAGGGAGTGACACGCACACACACAGCGAGGGGGACACACACAGCGAGGGAGCGATATGCTCATATAGAGCGAGGGAGGGACACACTCGCAATCATTGAGGGGGGCACGCACACAGCGAGGGAGGGACACGCACACACAGCGAGGGAGGGACACGCACACACAGCGAGGGAGGGAACACACACACAGCGAGGGAGGGACACGCACGCACACAGCGAGGGAGGGACACGCACGCACACAGCGAGGGAGGGACACGCACGCACACAGCAAGGGAGGGATACGCGCACACACAGTGAGGGAGAGACACGCACACACAACGAGGGAGGGATACGCACACTCAGCGAGGGAGGGACACGCACACTCAGCGAGGGAGGGACACGCACACACAGCAAGGGATAGACACGCACACACAGCGAGGGATAGACACGTACACACAGCGAGGGATAGACACGCACACACAGCGAGGGAGGGACACGCACACACACAGCGAGGGAGGGACACGCACACACACAGCGAGGGAGGGACACACACAGCGAGGGAGGGACACACACACACACACTCTCACACACACACACACACACACAGTGAGGGGTCACGCACACAGCAAGGGACGGACATGCACGCACACAGCGAGGGAGGGACACGCAAGCACACACAGTGAGTGAGGGACACACACACACACACAAACACACACACACAGAGCGAGGGAGGGACACACACACACAGCGAGGGAGGTAAACACACACACACACAGCGAGGGAGGGTCACACACACACACACAGAGCGAGGGAGGGACACACACACACACACAGCGAGGCAGGGACACACACACACACACACACACACACGACAAAAGAGGAATATGCACACACACCAAGGGAGGGACACGCACACACACACACAGCGAGGGAGGGACACACACACACAGCGAGGGAGGGACACACACACACACAGCGAGGCAGGGACACACACACACACACACACACACAACAAAAGAGGAATATGCACACACACCAAGGGAGGGACACACACACACACACACACACATACACACACACACAGAGGGAGGGACACACACCCACAGCGAGGGAGGGACACACACACACAGAGCAAGGGAGGGGGACACACACACACACACAAACACAGCGAGGGAGGGTCACACACACACAGAGCGAGGGAGGGACACACACACACACACACAGCAAGGGAGGGACACACAAACACAGAGCGAGGGAGGGACACACACACACACATACACACACACACACACACACACACAGCGAGGGAGGGACACACACAGCGAGGGAGGGACACACACACACACACACACACAGTGAGGCGTCACGCACACAGCAAGTGACGGACATGCACACACACAGCGAGGGAGGGACACGCACGCACAAACATACTCACTCACGAGGGAGGGGCACGCACGCACACACACACACACACACACACGAGGGAGGGACACGCACACACACATGAGGGAGGGACACGCACGCGCACACACACACACGAGGGAGGGACACGCACACACACACACACATGAGGGAGGGACACAAACACAGTGAGGCACACACACAGCGAGGGAGGGACACGCACACACACACATACACGAGGGAGGGACACGCACAAACACACATACACGAGGGAGGGACACGCACAAACACAGCGAGGGAGGGACACGCACAAACACAGCGAGGGAGGGACACGCACACACACAGCGAGGGAGGGACACGCACACACACAGCGAGGGAGGGACACGCACACACACAGCGAGGGAGGGACACGCACACACACAGTGAGGGAGTGACACGCACACACACAGCGAGGGGGACACACACAGCGAGGGAGCGATATGCTCATATAGAGCGAGGGAGGGACACACTCGCAATCATTGAGGGGGGCACGCTCACAGCGAGGGAGGGACACGCACACACAGTGAGGGAGGGACACGCACACACAGCGAGGGAGGGAACACACACACAGCGAGGGAGGGACACGCACGCACACAGCGAGGGAGGGACACGCACGCACACAGCGAGGGAGGGACACGCACGCACACAGCAAGGGAGGGATACGCGCACACACAGTGAGGGAGAGACACGCACACACAACGAGGGAGGGATACGCACACTCAGCGAGGGAGGGACACGCACACTCAGCGAGGGAGGGACACGCACACACAGCAAGGGATAGACACGCACACACAGCGAGGGATAGACACGTACACACAGCGAGGGATAGACACGCACCCACAGCGAGGGAGGGACACGCACACACACAGCGAGGGAGGGACACGCACACACACAGCGAGGGAGGGACACGCACACACACAGCGAGGGAGGGACACGCACACACACAGCGAGGGAGGGACACGCACACACAGCGAGGGAGGGACACGCACACACACAGCGAGGGAGGGACACGCACACACATAGCGAGGGAGAGACATGCACACACAGCGAGGGAGGGACACGCACACACAGCGAGGGAGGGACACGCACACACAGCGAGGGATGGACACGCACACACACAGCGAGGGAGGAACACGCACACAGTGAGGGATGCACACTCAGCGTGGGAGGGACACACATGCACACAGAGCGAGGGAGGGACACACACGCACACACAGTGAGGGAGGGACACACACACACACACAGTGAGGGAGGGACACACACACACACACACAGTGAGGGAGGGACACACACACACACACACACACACACACACACAGCGAGGGAGGGACACACACAGCGAGGGAGGGACACACACACAAACACACACACACAGTGAGGCGTCACGCACACAGCAAGTGACGGACATGCACACACACAGCGAGGGAGGGACACGCACGCACAAACACACTCACTCACGAGGGAGGGGCACGCACGCACACACACACACACACACACACACACACACACGAGGGAGGGACACGCACACACACGTGAGGGAGGGACACGCACGCGCACACACACACACGAGGGAGGGACACGCACACACACACACACATGAGGGAGGGACACAAACACAGTGAGGGACACACACAGCGAGGGAGGGACACGCACACACACAGCGAGGAAGGGACACGCACACACACACATACACGAGGGAGGGACATGCACAAACACAGCGAGGGAGGGACACGCACAAACACAGCGAGGGAGGGACACGCACACACACAGCGAGGGAGGGACACGCACACACACAGCGAGGGAGGGACACGCACACACACAGCGAGGGAGGGACACGCACACACACACACAGCGAGGGAGGGACACACACACACAGCGAGGGAGGGACACACACACACACAGCGAGGCAGGGACACACACACACACACACAACAAAAGAGGAATATGCACACACACCAAGGGAGGGACACACACACACACACACACACATACACACACACACAGAGGGAGGGACACACACCCACAGCGAGGGAGGGACACACACACACAGAGCAAGGGAGGGGGACACACACACACACACAAACACAGCGAGGGAGGGTCACACACACACAGAGCGAGGGAGGGACACACACACACACACACAGCAAGGGAGGGACACACAAACACAGAGCGAGGGAGGGACACACACACACACATACACACACACACACACACACACACACAGCGAGGGAGGGACACACACACACACACACACACACACACACAGTGAGGCGTCACGCACACAGCAAGTGACGGACATGCACACACACAGCGAGGGAGGGACACGCACGCACAAACACACTCACTCACGAGGGAGGGGCACGCACGCACACACACACACACACACACACACACGAGGGAGGGACACGCACACACACATGAGGGAGGGACACGCACGCGCACACACACACACGAGGGAGGGACACACACACACACACACACATGAGGGAGGGACACAAACACAGTGAGGGACACACACAGTGAGGGAGGGACACGCACACACACAGCGAGGAAGGGACACGCACACACACACATACACGAGGGAGGGACACGCACAAACACAGCGAGGGAGGGACACGCACAAACACAGCGAGGGAGGGACACGCACACACACAGCGAGGGAGGGACACGCACACACACAGCGAGGGAGGGACACGCGCACACACACAGCGAGGGAGTGACACGCACACACACACAGCGAGGGGGACACACACAGCGAGGGAGCGATATGCTCATATAGAGCGAGGGAGGGACACACTCGCAATCATTGAGGGGGGCACGCACACAGCGAGGGAGGGACACGCACACACAGTGAGGGAGGGACACGCACACACAGCGAGGGAGGGAACACACACACAGCGAGGGAGGGACACGCACGCACACAGCGAGGGAGGGACACGCACGCACACAGCAAGGGAGGGATACGCGCACACACAGTGAGGGAGAGACACGCACACACAACGAGGGAGGGATACGCACACTCAGCGAGGGAGGGACACGCACACCCAGCGAGGGAGGGACACGCACACTCAGCGAGGGAGGGACACGCACACTCAGCGAGGGATAGACACGCACACACAGCGAGGGATAGACACGTACACACAGCGAGGGATAGACACGCACACACAGCGAGGGAGGGACACGCACACACAGCGAGGGAGGGACACGCACACACACAGCGAGGGAGGGACACGCACACACACAGCGAGGGAGGGACACGCACACACACAGCGAGGGAGGGACACGCACACACACAGCGAGGGAGGGACACGCACACACACAGCGAGGGAGGGACACGCACACACAGCGAGGGAGGGACATGCACACACACACAGCGAGGGAGGGACACGCACACACATAGCGAGGGAGAGACACGCACACACAGCGAGGGAGGGACACGCACACACAGCGAGGGAGGGACACGCACACACAGCGAGGGATGGACACGCACACACAGCGAGGTTGGGACACGCACACACAGCGAGGTTGGGACACGCACACACACAGCGAGGGAGGAACACGCACACAGTGAGGGATGCACACTCAGCGTGGGAGGGACACACATGCACACAGAGCGAGGGAGGGACACACACGCACACACAGTGAGGGAGGGACACACACACACACACAGTGAGGGAGGGACACACACACACAGTGAGGGAGGGACACACACACACACACACACACACACACACACAGCGAGGGAGGGACACACAGACACACACACACACACAGTGAGGGAGGGACACACACACACACACAGTGAGGGAGGGACACACACACACAGCGAGGGAGGGACACACACAGCGAGGGAGGGAAACACACACACACAACAAAAGAGGAATATGCACACACACAGAGCAAGGGAGGGACACACACACACACACACGCACACACACACAGCGAGGGAGGGACACACACACGCACAGCGAGGGAGCGACACACACACACAGCGAGGGAGGGACACACACACACACAAACACACACACACACACAGCGAGGGAGGGACACACTCAGCGAGGGAGGGACACACACAAACACAGTGAGGGAGGGACACACACACACACACACACACACAGCGAGGGAGGGACACACACACACACACACACACACACACACACCAAGGGAGGGACACACACACACACACACAGCGAGGGAGGGACACGCACACACACAGCGAGGGAAGGACACGCACACACACACAGCGAGGGAGGGACACGCACACACACACAGCGAGGGAGGGACACACACACACACAGCGAGGGAGGGACACACACACACACAGCGAGGGAGGGACACACACACACACACACACACACACACACACAGCGAGGGAGGGAAACACACACACACAACAAAAGAGGAATATGCACACACACCAAGGGAGGGACACACACACACACACACATACAGCGAGGGAGGGACACACACACACACAGCGAGGGAGGGACACACACACACAGAGCAAGGGAGGGACACACACGCACACACACACAGCGAGGGAGGGACACACACACACACAGCGAGGGAGCGACACACACACACACACACACAGCGAGGGAGGGACACACAGACACACATACACACACACACACACAGCGAGGGAGGGACACACTCAGCGAGGGAGGGACACACACAAACACAGTGAGGGAGGGACACACACACACACACACACACACACACACAGCGAGGGAGGGACACACACACACACACACACACACACACACACCAAGGGAAGGACACACACACACACACACAGCGAGGGAGGGACACACACACAGCGAGGGAGGGACACACACACACACAGCGAGGGAAGGACACGCACACACACACAGCGAGGGAGGGACACACACACAGCGAGGGAGGGACACACACACACACAGCGAGGGAAGGACACGCACACACACACAGCGAGGGAGGGACACGCACACACACACAGCGAGGGAGGGACACACACACACACACACACACAGCGAGGGAGGGACACACACACACACACACAGAGAGGGAGGGCCACGCACACACAGCGAGGGAGGGACACACACACACACACACACACACAGCGAGGGAGGGAAACACACACACACACAGCGAGGGAGGGACACACACACACACACACACACACACACACAGCGAGGGAGGGACACACACACACACAGCGAGGGAGGGACACACACACACACACACACAGTGAGGGAGGGACACACACACATACACACACAGCGAGGGAGGGAAACACACACACACACACAGCGAGGGAGGGACACACACACCAAGGGAAGGACACGCACACACACACCAAGGGAAGGACACGCACACACACACAGCGAGGGAGGGACACACACACACACACACACACAGAGCGAGGGAGTGACACACACACACACACACACACACAGAGCGAGGGAGGGACACACACACACACACACACAGCGAGGCAGGGACACACACACACACACACACACAACAAAAGAGGAATATGCACACACACCAAGGGAGGGACACGCACACACACACACACACAGCGAGGGAGGGACACACACACACAGCGAGGGAGGGACACACACACACACAAACACAGCGAGGGAGGGTCACACACACACACAGCGAGGGAGGGACACACACACACACACAGCGAGGGAGGGACACACAAACACAGAGCGAGGGAGGGACACACACACACACACACACACACACACACACACACACAGCGAGGGAGGGACACACACAGCGAGGGAGGGACACACACACACACAGCGAGGGAGGGACACACACACACAGAGCAAGGGAGGGACACACACGCACACACACACAGCGAGGGAGGGACACACACACACACAGCGAGGGAGCGACACACACACACACACACACAGCGAGGGAGGGACACACAGACACACATACACACACACACACACAGCGAGGGAGGGACACACTCAGCGAGGGAGGGACACACACAAACACAGTGAGGGAGGGACACACACACACACACACACACACACACACAGCGAGGGAGGGACACACACACACACACACACACACACACACACCAAGGGAAGGACACACACACACACACACAGCGAGGGAGGGACACACACACAGCGAGGGAGGGACACACACACACACAGCGAGGGAAGGACACGCACACACACACAGCGAGGGAGGGACACACACACAGCGAGGGAGGGACACACACACACACAGCGAGGGAAGGACACGCACACACACACAGCGAGGGAGGGACACGCACACACACACAGCGAGGGAGGGACACACACACACACACACACACAGCGAGGGAGGGACACACACACACACACACAGAGAGGGAGGGCCACGCACACACAGCGAGGGAGGGACACACACACACACACACACACACAGCGAGGGAGGGAAACACACACACACACAGCGAGGGAGGGACACACACACACACACACACACACACACACAGCGAGGGAGGGACACACACACACACAGCGAGGGAGGGACACACACACACACACACACAGTGAGGGAGGGACACACACACATACACACACAGCGAGGGAGGGAAACACACACACACACACAGCGAGGGAGGGACACACACACCAAGGGAAGGACACGCACACACACACCAAGGGAAGGACACGCACACACACACAGCGAGGGAGGGACACACACACACACACACACACAGAGCGAGGGAGTGACACACACACACACACACACACACAGAGCGAGGGAGGGACACACACACACACACACACAGCGAGGCAGGGACACACACACACACACACACACAACAAAAGAGGAATATGCACACACACCAAGGGAGGGACACGCACACACACACACACACAGCGAGGGAGGGACACACACACACAGCGAGGGAGGGACACACACACACACAAACACAGCGAGGGAGGGTCACACACACACACAGCGAGGGAGGGACACACACACACACACAGCGAGGGAGGGACACACAAACACAGAGCGAGGGAGGGACACACACACACACACACACACACACACACACACACACACAGCGAGGGAGGGACACACACAGCGAGGGAGGGACACACACACACACAGCGAGGGAGGGACACGCACGCACAAACACACTCACTCACGAGGGAGGGGCACGCACGCGCACACACACACACGAGGGAGGGACACGCACACACACACACATGAGGGAGGGACACAAACACAGTGAGGGACACACACAGCGAGGGAGGGACACGCACACACACAGCGAGGAAGGGACACGCACACACACACATATAGAGCGAGGGAGGGACACACTCGCAATCATTGAGCGGGGCACGCACACAGCGAGGGAGGGACACGCACACACAGCGAGGGAGGGACACGCACACACACAGCGAGGGAGGGATACGCGCACACACAGCGAGGGAGAGACACGCACACACAACGAGGGAGGGATACACACACTCAGCGAGGGAGGGACACGCACACTCAGCGAGGGAGGGACACGCACACACAGCAAGGGATAGACACGCACACACAGCGAGGGATACACACGTACACACAGCGAGGGATAGACACGCACACACAGCGAGGGAGGGACACGCACACACACAGCGAGGGAGGGACACGCGCACACACAGCGAGGGAGGGACACACACACACACAGTGAGGGAGGGACACACACACACACACACACACACACACACACACACACACACACACAGCGAGGGAGGGACACACACACACACACACACACACACACAGTGAGGGAGGGACACACACACACACACACAGTGAGGGAGGGACACACACACACACAGACACACACACACACAGCGAGGGAGGGACACACACAGCGAGGGAGGGACACACACACACACACACACACACACACACACACAGCGAGGGAGGGAAACACACACACACACACACACACACACAACAAAAGAGGAATATGCACACACACCAAGGGAGGGACACACACACACACACACACACACACACACACAGCGAGGGAGGGACACACACACACAGCGAGGGAGGGACACACACACACAGAGCAAGGGAGGGACACACACACACACACACACAGCGAGGGAGGGACACACACACACACAGCGAGGGAGCGACACACACACACACACAGCGAGGGAGGGACACATACACACACACACACACACACACACACACACACACACACAGCGAGGGAGGGACACACACAGCGAGGGAGGGACACACACACACACACACACAAACACACACAGTGAGGGGTCACGCACACACCAAGGGACGGACATGCACGCACACAGCGAGGGAGGGACACGCACGCACACACAGTGAGTGAGGGACACACACACACACACACACACACACACACAGAGCGAGGGAGGGACACACACACACAGCGAGGGAGGTAAACACACACACACACACAGCGAGGGAGGGACACACACACACACAGCGAGGCAGGGACACACACACACACACAGCGAGGCAGGGACACACACACACACACACACACACACAACAAAAGAGGAATATGCACACACACCAAGGGAGGGACACGCACACACACACAGCGAGGGAGGGACACACACACACAGCGAGGGAGGGACACACACACACACAGCGAGGCAGGGACACACACACACACACACACACAACAAAAGACGAATATGCACACACACCAAGGGAGGGACACGGACACACACACACACACACACACACACAGCGAGGGAGGGACACACACCCACAGCGAGGGAGGGACACACACACACAGAGCAAGGGAGGGGGACACACACACACACAAACACAGCGAGGGAGGGACACACACAAACACAGCGAGGGAGGGACACACACACACACAGCGAGGGAGGGACACACACACACACATACACAGCGAGGGAGGGACACACACAGCGAGGGAGGGACACACACACACACACACACACACACACAGTGAGGCGTCACGCACACAGCAAGTGACGGACATGCACACACACAGCGAGGGAGGGACACGCACGCACAAACACACTCACTCACGAGGGAGGGGCACGCACGCACACACACACACACACACACACACACACACACGAGGGAGAGACACGCACACACACACGAGGGAGGGACACGCACACACACACACACACGAGGGAGGGACACGCACAAACACACACATGAGGGAGGGACACAAACACAGTGAGGGACACACACAGCGAGGGAGGGACACGCACACACACAGCGAGGAAGGGACACGCACACACACACATACACGAGGGAGGGACACGCACGCACACAGCGAGGGAGGGACACGCACACACACAGCTCGGGAGGGATACGCGCACACACAGCGAGGGAGAGACACGCACACACAACGAGGGAGGGATACGCACACTCAGCGAGGGAGGGACACGCACACTCAGCGAGGGAGGGACACGCACACTCAGCGAGGGAGGGACACGCACACTCAGCGAGGGATAGACACGCACACACAGCGAGGGATAGACACGTACACACAGCGAGGGATGGACACGCACACACAGCGAGGGAGGGACACGCACACACACAGCGAGGGAGGGACAGGCACACACACAGCGAGGGAGGGACACGCACACACAGCGAGGGAGGGACACGCACACACACAGCGAGGGAGGGACACGCACACACACAGCGAGGGAGAGACACGCACACACAGAGCGAGGGAGAGACACGCACACACAGCGAGGGAGGGACACGCACACACAGCGAGGGAGGGACACGCACACACAGCGAGGGAGGGACACGCACACACACAGCGAGGGAGGAACACGCACACAGTGAGGGATGCACACTCAGCGTGGGAGGGACACACATGCACACAGAGCGAGGGAGGGACACACACGCACACACAGTGAGGGAGGGACACACACACACACACACACACAGCGAGGGAGGGACACACAGACACATTCACACACACACAGTGAGGGAGGGACACACACACACAGTGAGGGTGGGACACACACACACACACACACACACAGCGAGGGAGGGACACACACAGCGAGGGAGGGACACACACACACACACACACACACACACACAGCGAGGGAGGGAAACACACACACACACACACACACACAACAAAAGAGGAATATGCACACACACCAAGGGAGGGACACACACACACATACACACACACACACAGCGAGGGAGGGAGACACACACACAGCGAGGGAGGGACACACACACACAGAGCAAGGGAGACACACACACACACACACACAGCGAGGGAGGGACACACACACACAGCGAGGGAGCGACACACACACACACACAGCGAGGGAGGGACACACAGACACACATACAGACACACACACACACACACACACACACACAGCGAGGGAGGGACACACACAGCGAGGGAGGGACACACACACAAACACAGTGAGGGAGGGACACACACACACACACACACACACACACACCAAGGGAGGGACACACACACACACACAGCGAGGGAGGGACACACACACACAGAGCGAGGGAGGGACACACACACACACAGCGAGGGAGGGACACACACACACACACACCAAGGGAAGGACACGCACACACAGAGCAAGGGAGGGGGACACACACACACACAAACACAGCGAGGGAGGGACACACACAAACACAGCGAGGGAGGGACACACACTCACACAGCGAGGGAGGGACACACAAACACAGAGCGAGGGAGGGACACACACACACACATACACAGCGAGGGAGGGACACACACAGCGAGGGAGGGACACACACACACACACACACACACACACACAGTGAGGCGTCACGCACACAGCAAGTGACGGACATGCACACACACAGCGAGGGAGGGACACGCACGCACAAACACACTCACTCACGAGGGAGGGGCACGCACGCACACACACACACACACACACGAGGGAGAGACACGCACACACACACGAGGGAGGGACACGCACACACACACACACACGAGGGAGGGACACGCACAAACACACACATGAGGGAGGGACACAAACACAGTGAGGGACACACACAGCGAGGGAGGGACACGCACACACACAGCGAGGAAGGGACACGCACACACACACATACACGAGGGAGGGACACGCACGCACACAGCGAGGGAGGGACACGCACACACACAGCTCGGGAGGGATACGCGCACACACAGCGAGGGAGAGACACGCACACACAACGAGGGAGGGATACGCACACTCAGCGAGGGAGGGACACGCACACTCAGCGAGGGAGGGACACGCACACACAGCGAGGGATAGACACGCACACACAGCGAGGGATAGACACGTACACACAGCGAGGGATGGACACGCACACACAACGAGGGAGGGACACGCACACACACAGCGAGGGAGGGACAGGCACACACACAGCGAGGGAGGGACACGCACACACAGCGAGGGAGGGACACGCACACACACAGCGAGGGAGGGACACACACACACACAGCGAGGGAGAGACACGCACACACACAGCGAGGGAGAGACACGCACACACAGCGAGGGAGGGACACGCACACACACAGCGAGGGAGGAACACGCACACAGTGAGGGATGCACACTCAGCGTGGGAGGGACACACATGCACACAGAGCGAGGGAGGGACACACACGCACACACAGTGAGGGAGGGACACACACACACACACACACACACACAGCGAGGGAGGGTCACACAGACACACACACACACACACAGTGAGGGAGGGACACACACACACAGTGAGGGTGGGACACACACACACACACACACACAGCGAGGGAGGGACACACACAGCGAGGGAGGGAAACACACACACACACACACACACACACAACAAAAGAGGAATATGCACACACACCAAGGGAGGGACACACACACACACACACACACACACACACAGCGAGGGAGGGAGACACACACACAGCGAGGGAGGGACACACACACACAGAGCAAGGGAGACACACACACACACACACACACACACACACACACACAGCGAGGGAGGGACACACACACACAGCGAGGGAGCGACACACACACACACACAGCGAGGGAGGGACACACAGACACACATACACACACACACACACACACACACACACACACACACACACACAGCGAGGGAGGGACACACACAGCGAGGGAGGGACACACACACAAACACAGTGAGGGAGGGACACACACACACACACACACACACCAAGGGAGGGACACACACACACACACACAGCGAGGGAGGGACACACACACACAGAGCGAGGGAGGGACACACACACACACAGCGAGGGAGGGACACACACACACACACCAAGGGAAGGACACGCACACACACACAGCGAGTGAGGGACACACACACACACACACACACACAGCGAGGGAGTGACACACACACATACACAGAGCGAGGGAGGGACACACACACACACACACAGCGAGGGAGGGACACACACACACACAGCGAGGGAGGGACACACACACACACACAGCGAGGGAGGGACACACACAAACATACACACACACACACAGCGAGGGAGGGACACACACAGCGAGGGAGGGACACACACACACACACACACACACACACAGTGAGGGGTCACGCACACAGCAAGGGACGGACATGCACGCACACAGCGAGGGAGGGACACGCACGCACACACAGTGAGTGAGGGACACACACACACACACACACACACACACACACACACACACACACACAGAGCGAGGGAGGGACACACACACACAGCGAGGGAGGTAAACACACACACACACACAGCGAGGGAGGGACACACACACACACAGCGAGGCAGGGACACACACACACACACACACAACAAAAGAGGAATATGCACACACACCAAGGGAGTGACACGCACACACACACACAGCGAGGGAGGGACGCACACACACAGCGAGGGAGGGACACACACACACACAGCGAGGCAGGGACACACACACACACACACACACACAACAAAAGAGGAATATGCACACACACCAAGGGAGGGACACACACACACACACACACACACACACACACACACACACAAACACAGCGAGGGAGGGACACACACACACACAGCGAGGGAGGGACACACACACACACACAGCGAGGGAGGGACACACACAGCGAGGGAGGGACACACACACACACACACAGCGAGGGAGGGAAACACACACACACAACAAAAGAGGAATATGCACACACACCAAGGGAGGGACACACACACACACAGCGAGGGAGGGAGACACACACACAGCGAGGGAGGGACACACACACACAGAGCAAGGGAGGGACACACACACACACACACACACAAACAGCGAGGGAGGGACACACACACACAGCGAGGGAGCGACACACACACACACACAGCGAGGGAGGGACACACAGACACACATACACACACACACACACAGCGAGGGAGGGACACACACAGCGAGGGAGGGACACACACACAAACACAGTGAGGGAGGGACACACACACACACACACACACACCAAGGGAGGGACACACACACACACACACAGCGAGGGAGGGACACACACACAGAGCGAGGGAGGGACACACACACACACAGCGAGGGAGGGACACACACACACACACCGAGGGAAGAACACGCACACACACACAGCGAGGGAGGGACACACACACACACACACACAGCGAGGGAGTGACACACACACATACACAGAGCGAGGGAGGGACACACACACACACACACACACAGCGAGGGAGGGACACACACACACACAGCGAGGGAGGGACACACACACACACACAGCGAGGGAGGGACACACACAGCGAGGGAGGGACACACACACACACACACACAGTGAGGGGTCACGCACACAGCAAGGGACGGACATGCACGCACACAGCGAGGGAGGGACACGCACGCACACACAGTGAGTGAGGGACACACACACACACACACACACACACACACACACAGAGCGAGGGAGGGACACACACACACAGCGAGGGAGGTAAACACACACACACACACACACAGCGAGGGAGGGACACACACACACAGCGAGGCAGGGACACACACACACACACACAACAAAAGAGGAATATGCACACACACCAAGGGAGGGACACGCACACACACACACAGCGAGGGAGGGACGCACACACACAGCGAGGGAGGGACACACACACACACAGCGAGGCAGGGACACACACACACACACACACACAACAAAAGAGGAATATGCACACACACCAAGGGAGGGACACACACACACAGCGAGGGAGGGACACGCACACACACAGCGAGGAAGGGACACGCACACACACACATACACGAGGGAGGGACACGCACGCACACAGCGAGGGAGGGACACGCACACACACAGCTCGGGAGGGATACGCGCACACACAGCGAGGGAGAGACAAGCACACACAACGAGGGAGGGATACGCACACTCAGCGAGGGAGGGACACGCACACTCAGCGAGGGAGGGACACGCACACTCAGCGAGGGATAGACACGCACACACAGCGAGGGATAGACACGTACACACAGCGAGGGATGGACACGCACACACAGCGAGGGAGGGACACGCACAGACACAGCGAGGGAGGGACAGGCACACACACAGCGAGGGAGGGACACGCACACACAGCGAGGGAGGGACACGCACACACACAGCGAGGGAGGGACACACACACACACAGCGAGGGAGAGACACGCACACACACAGCGAGGGAGAGACACGCACACACAGCGAGGGAGGGACACGCACACACAGCGAGGGAGGGACACGCACACACAGCGAGGGAGGGACACGCACACACAGCGAGGGAGGGACACGCACACACAGCGAGGGAGGGACACGCACACACACAGCGAGGGAGGAACACGCACACAGTGAGGGATGCACACTCAGCGTGGGAGGGACACACATGCACACAGAGCGAGGGAGGGACACACACGCACACACAGTGAGGGAGGGACACACAGACACACACACACACACACAGTGAGGGAGGGACACACACACGCACACACACACACACAGCGAGGGAGGGACACACACAGCGAGGGAGGGACACACACACACACACACACACACACACAGCGAGGGAGGGAAACACACACACACACACACACACACACAACAAAAGAGGAATATGCACACACACCAAGGGAGGGACACACACACACACACACACACACACACAGCGAGGGAGGGAGACACACACACAGCGAGGGAGGGACACACACACACAGAGCAAGGGAGACACACACACACACACACACACACAGCGAGGGAGGGACACACACACACAGCGAGGGAGCGACACACACACACACACACAGCGAGGGAGGGACACACAGACACACATACACACACACACACACACACACACACACACACAGCGAGGGAGGGACACACACAGCGAGGGAGGGACACACACACAAACACAGTGAGGGAGGGACACACACACACACACACACACACACCAAGGGAGGGACACACACACACACACAGCGAGGGAGGGACACACACACACAGAGCGAGGGAGGGACACACACACACACAGCGAGGGAGGGACACACACACACACACCAAGGGAAGGACACGCACACACACACAGCGAGTGAGGGACACACACACACACACACACACACAGCGAGGGAGTGACACACACACATACACAGAGCGAGGGAGGGACACACACACACACACACAGCGAGGGAGGGACACACACACACACAGCGAGGGAGGGACACACACACACACACACAGCGAGGGAGGGACACACACAAACATACACACACACACACACACACACACACAGCGAGGGAGGGACACACACACACACACACACACACACACAGTGAGGGGTCACGCACACAGCAAGGGACGGACATGCACGCACACAGCGAGGGAGGGACACGCACGCACACACAGTGAGTGAGGGACACACACACACACACACACACACACACACACACACACACACACACACACACAGAGCGAGGGAGGGACACACACACACAGCGAGGGAGGTAAACACACACACACACACACACACAGCGAGGGAGGGACACACACACACACAGCGAGGCAGGGACACACACACACACACACACAACAAAAGAGGAATATGCACACACACCAAGGGAGTGACACGCACACACACACACAGCGAGGGAGGGACGCACACACACAGCGAGGGAGGGACACACACACACACAGCGAGGCAGGGACACACACACACACACACACACACACAACAAAAGAGGAATATGCACACACACCAAGGGAGGGACACACACACACACACACACACACACACACACACACAGCGAGGGAGGGACACACACCCACAGCGAGGGAGGGACACACACACACACAGAGCAAGGGAGGGGGACACACACACACACAAACACAGCGAGGGAGGGACACACACACACACAGCGAGGGAGGGACACACACACACACACAGCGAGGGAGGGACACACACAGCGAGGGAGGGACACACACACACACACACACACACACACACAGCGAGGGAGGGAAACACAC
Source organism: Chiloscyllium punctatum (assembly GCF_047496795.1). Classification (NCBI taxonomy): domain Eukaryota; kingdom Metazoa; phylum Chordata; class Chondrichthyes; order Orectolobiformes; family Hemiscylliidae; genus Chiloscyllium; species Chiloscyllium punctatum. The sequence continues at coordinate 79,024,359 of NC_092754.1, read as the reverse complement.
ACACACAACAAAAGAGGAATATGCACACACACCAAGGGAGGGACACACACACACACACACACACACACACAGCGAGGGAGGGAGACACACACACAGCGAGGGAGGGACACACACACACAGAGCAAGGGAGGGACACACACACACACACACACAAACAGCGAGGGAGGGACACACACACACAGCGAGGGAGCGACACACACACACACACAGCGAGGGAGGGACACACAGACACACATACACACACACACACACAGCGAGGGAGGGACACACACAGCGAGGGAGGGACACACACACAAACACAGTGAGGGAGGGACACACACACACACACACACACACCAAGGGAGGGACACACACACACACACACACACAGCGAGGGAGGGACACACACACACAGAGCGAGGGAGGGACACACACACACACACCGAGGGAAGAACACGCACACACACACAGCGAGGGAGGGACACACACACACAGCGAGGGAGTGACACACACACATACACAGAGCGAGGGAGGGACACACACACACACACACACAGCGAGGGAGGGACACACACACACACAGCGAGGGAGGGACACACACACACACACAGCGAGGGAGGGACACACACAGCGAGGGAGGGACACACACACACACACACACAGTGAGGGGTCACGCACACAGCAAGGGACGGACATGCACGCACACAGCGAGGGAGGGACACGCACGCACACACAGTGAGTGAGGGACACACACACACACACATACACACACACACACACAGAGCGAGGGAGGGACACACACACACAGCGAGGGAGGTAAACACACACACACACACACAGCGAGGGAGGGACACACACACACAGCGAGGCAGGGACACACACACACACACACACACAACAAAAGAGGAATATGCACACACACCAAGGGAGGGACACGCACACACACACACAGCGAGGGAGGGACGCACACACACAGCGAGGGAGGGACACACACACACACAGCGAGGCAGGGACACACACACACACACACACACAACAAAAGAGGAATATGCACACACACCAAGGGAGGGACACACACCCACAGCGAGGGAGGGACACACACACACACACAAACACAGCGAGGGAGGGACACACACACACAGCGAGGGAGGGACACACACACACACACAGCGAGGGAGGGACACACACACACACACACACACACACAGTGAGGCGTCACGCACACAGCAAGTGACGGACATGCACGCACACAGCGAGGGAGGGACACGCACGCACAAACACACTCACTCACGAGGGATGGGCACGCACGCGCACACACACACACACACACACACACACACACACAGTGAGGGGTCACTCACACAGCAAGGGACGGACATGCACGCACACAGCGAGGGAGGGACACGCACGCACACAGAGCGAGGGAGGGACACACACACACAGCGAGGGAGGTAAACACACACACACACACACACAGCGAGGGAGGGACACACACACACACACCAAGGGAGGGACACGCACACACACACACAGCGAGGGAGGGACACACACACACAGCGAGGGAGGGACACACACACACACAGCGAGGCAGGGACACACACACACACACACAACAAAAGAGGAATATGCACACACACCAAGGGAGGGACACACACACACACACACACACAGCGAGGGAGGGACACACACCCACAGCGAGGGAGGGACACACACACACAGAGCAAGGGAGGGGGACACACACACACACACACACACACACACACAGTGAGGCGTCACGCACACAGCAAGTGACGGACATGCACGCACACAGCTAGGGAGGGACACGCACGCACAAACACACTCACTCACGAGGGAGGGGCACGCACGCACACACACACACACACACGAGGGAGGGACACGCACACACACACGAGGGAGGGACAGGCACGCGCACACACACACACGAGGGAGGGACACGCACACACACACACATGAGGGAGGGACACAAACACAGTGAGGGACACACACAGCGAGGGAGGGACACGCACACAAACAGCGAGGAAGGGACACACACACACACACATACACGAGGGAGGGAAACGCACAAACACAGCGAGGGAGGGACACGCACACACACAGCGAGGGAGGGACACGCACACACACAGCGAGGGAGGGACACGCACACACACAGCGAGGGAGGGACACGCACACACACAGCGAGGGAGGGACACGCGCACACACAGCGAGGGAGTGACACACACACACACAGCAAGGGGGACACACACAGCGAGGGAGCGATACGCTCATATAGAGCGAGGGAGGGACACACTCGCAATCATTGAGGGGGGGACGCACACAGCGAGGGAGGGCCACGCACACACAGCGAGGGAGGGCCACGCACACACAACGAGGGAGGGACATGCACACACAGCGAGGGAGGGACACGCACACACACAGCGAGGGAGGGACACGCACACACAACGAGGGAGGGACGCGCGCGCGCACACTCACTGCGAGGGTGGGACGCGCGCGCGCACACTCACTGCGAGGGAGGGACGCGCGCACACTCACTGCGAGGGAGGGACGCGCGCACACTCACTGCGAGGGAGGGACGCGCGCACACTCACTGCGAGGGAGGGACGCGCGCACACTCACTGCGAGGGAGGGACGCGCGCACACTCACTGCGAGGGAGGGACGCGCGCACACTCACTGCGAGGGAGGGACGCGCGCACACTCACTGCGAGGGAGGGACGCGCGCACACTCACTGCGAGGGAGGGACGCGCGCACACTCACTGCGAGGGAGGGACGCGCGCACACTCACTGCGAGGGAGGGACGCGCGCACACTCACTGCGAGGGAGGGACGCGCGCACACTCACTGCGAGGGAGGGACGCGCGCACACTCACTGCGAGGGAGGGACGCGCGCACA